>NC_136506.1:56626425-56819823 GCF_053919585.1 Euprymna scolopes | reverse complement strand
TATCTACCAGAATCTCTAGGCTATGTGCATAAGTTTTCAAAAAACCCTAATTCAATAATAAAATCAATAATATCTTCAATATCTACCAGAATCTCTAGGCTATGTGCATAAGTTTTCAAAAAACCCTAATTCAATAATAAAATCAATAATATCTTCAATATCTACCAGAATCTCTAGGCTATGTGCATAAGTTTTCAAATCACTTAAATTAAATAATAAAATCAATAATATCTTCAATATCTACCAGAATCTCTAGGCTATGTGCATAAGTTTTCAAAAAACCCTAATTCAATAATAAAATCAATAATATCTTCAATATCTACCAGAATCTCTAGGCTATGTGCATAAGTTTTCAAATCACTTAAATTAAATAATAAAATCAATAATATCTTCAATATCTACCAGAATCTCTAGGCTATGTGCATAAGTTTTCAAATCACTTAAATTCAATAATAAAATCCATAATATCTTCAATCTCTACCAGAATCTCTAGGCTATGTGCATAAGTTTTCAAATCACTTAAATTAAATAATAAAATCAATAATATCTTCAATATCTACCAGAATCTCTAGGCTATGTGCATAAGTTTTCAAAAAACCTAATTCAATAATAAAATCAATAATATCTTCAATATCTACCAGAATCTCTAGGCTATGTGCATAAGTTTTCAAATCACTTAAATTAAATAATAAAATCAATAATATCTTCAATATCTACCAGAATCTCTAGGCTATGTGCATAAGTTTTCAAAAAACCCTAATTCAATAATAAAATCAATAATATCTTCAATATCTACCAGAATCTCTAGGCTATGTGCATAAGTTTTCAAATCACTTAAATTAAATAATAAAATCAATAATATCTTCAATATCTACCAGAATCTCTAGGCTATGTGCATAAGTTTTCAAAAAACCCTAATTCAATAATAAAATCAATAATATCTTCAATATCTACCAGAATCTCTAGGCTATGTGCATAAGTTTTCAAATCACTTAAATTAAATAATAAAATCCATAATATCTTCAATCTCTACCAGAATCTCTAGGCTATGTGCATAAGTTTTCAAAAAACCCTAATTCAATAATAAAATCAATAATATCTTCAATCTCTACCAGAATCTCTAGGCTATAAGTTTTCAAAAACCCTAATTCAATAATAAAATCAATAATATCTTCAATATCTACCAGAATCTCTAGGCTATGTGCATAAGTTTTCAAAAAACCCTAATTCAATAATAAAATCAATAATATCTTCAATCTCTACCAGAATCTCTAGGCTATGTGCATAAGTTTTCAAAAAACCCTAATTCAATAATAAAATCAATAATATCTTCGATATCTACCAGAATCTCTAGGCTATGTGCATAAGTTTTCAAAAAACCCTAATTCAATAATAAAATCAATAATATCTTCAATATCTACCAGAATCTCTAGGCTATGTGCATAAGTTTTCAAAAAACCCTAATTCAATAATAAAATCAATAATATCTTCAATATCTACCAGAATCTCTAGGCTATGTGCATAAGTTTTCAAAAAACCCTAATTCAATAATAAAATCAATAATATCTTCAATATCTACCAGAATCTCTAGGCTATGTGCATAAGTTTTCAAATCACTTAAATTAAATAATAAAATCAATAATATCTTCAATATCTACCAGAATCTCTAGGCTATGTGCATAAGTTTTCAAAAAACCCTAATTCAATAATAAAATCAATAATATCTTCAATATCTACCAGAATCTCTAGGCTATGTGCATAAGTTTTCAAATCACTTAAATTAAATAATAAAATCAATAATATCTTCAATATCTACCAGAATCTCTAGGCTATGTGCATAAGTTTTCAAAAAACCCTAATTCAATAATAAAATCAATAATATCTTCAATATCTACCAGAATCTCTAGGCTATGTGCATAAGTTTTCAAATCACTTAAATTAAATAATAAAATCCATAATATCTTCAATCTCTACCAGAATCTCTAGGCTATGTGCATAAGTTTTCAAAAAACCCTAATTCAATAATAAAATCAATAATATCTTCAATCTCTACCAGAATCTCTAGGCTATGTGCATAAGTTTTCAAAAAACCCTAATTCAATAATAAAATCAATAATATCTTCAATATCTACCAGAATCTCTAGGCTATGTGCATAAGTTTTCAAAAAACCCTAATTCAATAATAAAATCAATAATATCTTCAATCTCTACCAGAATCTCTAGGCTATGTGCATAAGTTTTCAAAAAACCCTAATTCAATAATAAAATCAATAATATCTTCAATATCTACCAGAATCTCTAGGCTATGTGCATAAGTTTTCAAAAAACCCTAATTCAATAATAAAATCAATAATATCTTCAATCTCTACCAGAATCTCTAGGCTATGTGCATAAGTTTTCAAAAAACCCTAATTCAATAATAAAATCCATAATATCTTCAATCTCTACCAGAATCTCTAGGCTATGTGCATAAGTTTTCAAATCACTTAAATTAAATAATAAAATCCATAATATCTTATATCTCTACCAGAATCTCTAGGCTATGTGCATAAGTTTTCAAAAAACCCTAATTCAATAATAAAATCAATAATATCTTCAATATCTACCAGAATCTCTAGGCTATGTGCATAAGTTTTCAAAAAACCCTAATTCAATAATAAAATCAATAATATCTTCAATCTCTACCAGAATCTCTAGGCTATGTGCATAAGTTTTCAAAAAACCCTAATTCAATAATAAAATCCATAATATCTTCAATCTCTACCAGAATCTCTAGGCTATGTGCATAAGTTTTCAAATCACTTAAATTAAATAATAAAATCCATAATATCTTATATCTCTACCAGAATCTCTAGGCTATGTGCATAAGTTTTCAAAAAACCCTAATTCAATAATAAAATCAATAATATCTTCAATATCTACCAGAATCTCTAGGCTATGTGCATAAGTTTTCAAATCACTTAAATTAAATAATAAAATCCATAATATCTTCAATATCTACCAGAATCTCTAGGCTATGTGCATAAGTTTTCAAAAAACCCTAATTCAATAATAAAATCAATAATATCTTCAATATCTACCAGAATCTCTAGGCTATGTGCATAAGTTTTCAAAAAACCCTAATTCAATAATAAAATCAATAATATCTTCAATATCTACCAGAATCTCTAGGCTATGTGCATAAGTTTTCAAAAAACCCTAATTCAATAATAAAATCAATAATATCTTCAATATCTACCAGAATCTCTAGGCTATGTGCATAAGTTTTCAAAAAACCCTAATTCAATAATAAAATCCATAATATCTTCAATATCTACCAGAATCTCTAGGCTATGTGCATAAGTTTTCAAATCACTTAAATTCAATAATAAAATCAATAATATCTTCAATATCTACCAGAATCTCTAGGCTATGTGCATAAGTTTTCAAAAAACCCTAATTCAATAATAAAATCAATAATATCTTCAATATCTACCAGAATCTCTAGGCTATGTGCATAAGTTTTCAAAAAACCCTAATTCAATAATAAGATCAATAATATCTTCAATATCTACCAGAATCTCTAGGCTATGTGCATAAGTTTTCAAAAAACCCTAATTCAATAATAAAATCCATAATATCTTCAATATCTACCAGAATCTCAAGGCTATGTGCATAAGTTTTCAAAAAACCCTCATTCAATAATAAAATCCATAATATCTTCAATATCTACCAGAATCTCTAGGCTATGTGCATAAGTTTTCAAAAAACCCTAATTCAATAATAAAATCAATAATATCTTCAATATCTACCAGAATCTCTAGGCTATGTGCATAAGTTTTCAAAAAACCCTAATTCAATAATAAAATCCATAATATCTTCAATATCTACCAGAATCTCTAGGCTATGTGCATAAGTTTTCAAATCACTTAAATTAAATAATAAAATCCATAATATCTTATTATCTCTACCAGAATCTCTAGGCTATGTGCATAAGTTTTCAAAAAACCCTAATTCAATAATAAAATCAATAATATCTTCAATATCTACCAGAATCTCTAGGCTATGTGCATAAGTTTTCAAATCACTTAAATTAAATAATAAAATCCATAATATCTTATATCTCTACCAGAATCTCTAGGCTATGTGCATAAGTTTTCAAAAAACCCTAATTCAATAATGAAATCAATAATATCTTCAATATCTACCAGAATCTCTAGGCTATGTGCATAAGTTTTCAAATCACTTAAATTAAATAATAAAATCCATAATATCTTCAATATCTACCAGAATCTCTAGGCTATGTGCATAAGTTTTCAAATCACTTAAATTAAATAATAAAATCCATAATATCTTATATCTCTACCAGAATCTCTAGGCTATGTGCATAAGTTTTCAAAAAACCCTAATTCAATAATAAAATCAATAATATCTTCAATATCTACCAGAATCTCTAGGCTATGTGCATAAGTTTTCAAATCACTTAAATTAAATAATAAAATCCATAATATCTTATATCTCTACCAGAACCTCTAGGCTATGTGCATAAGTTTTCAAAAAACCCTAATTCAATAATAAAATCAATAATATCTTCAATATCTACCAGAATCTCTAGGCTATGTGCATAAGTTTTCAAATCACTTAAATTAAATAATAAAATCAATAATATCTTCAATATCTACCAGAATCTCTAGGCTATGTGCATAAGTTTTCAAATCACTTAAATTAAATAATAAAATCCATAATATCTTATATCTCTACCAGAATCTCTAGGCTATGTGCATAAGTTTTCAAAAAACCCTAATTCAATAATAAAATCAATAATATCTTCAATATCTACCAGAATCTCTAGGCTATGTGCATAAGTTTTCAAATCACTTAAATTAAATAATAAAATCCATAATATCTTATATCTCTACCAGAACCTCTAGGCTATGTGCATAAGTTTTCAAAAAACCCTAATTCAATAATAAAATCAATAATATCTTCAATATCTACCAGAATCTCTAGGCTATGTGCATAAGTTTTCAAATCACTTAAATTAAATAATAAAATCAATAATATCTTCAATATCTACCAGAATCTCTAGGCTATGTGCATAAGTTTTCAAATCACTTAAATTAAATAATAAAATCCATAATATCTTATATCTCTACCAGAATCTCTAGGCTATGTGCATAAGTTTTCAAAAAACCCTAATTCAATAATAAAATCAATAATATCTTCAATATCTACCAGAATCTCTAGGCTATGTGCATAAGTTTTCAAATCACTTAAATTAAATAATAAAATCAATAATATCTTCAATATCTACCAGAATCTCTAGGCTATGTGCATAAGTTTTCAAATCACTTAAATTAAATAATAAAATCCATAATATCTTATATCTCTACCAGAATCTCTAGGCTATGTGCATAAGTTTTCAAAAAACCCTAATTCAATAATAAAATCAATAATATCTTCAATATCTACCAGAATCTCTAGGCTATGTGCATAAGTTTTCAAATCACTTAAATTAAATAATAAAATCCATAATATCTTATATCTCTACCAGAATCTCTAGGCTATGTGCATAAGTTTTCAAAAAACCCTAATTCAATAATAAAATCAATAATATCTTCAATATCTACCAGAATCTCTAGGCTATGTGCATAAGTTTTCAAATCACTTAAATTAAATAATAAAATCAATAATATCTTCAATATCTACCAGAATCTCTAGGCTATGTGCATAAGTTTTCAAATCACTTAAATTAAATAATAAAATCCATAATATCTTATATCTCTACCAGAATCTCTAGGCTATGTGCATAAGTTTTCAAAAAACCCTAATTCAATAATAAAATCAATAATATCTTCAATATCTACCAGAATCTCTAGGCTATGTGCATAAGTTTTCAAATCACTTAAATTAAATAATAAAATCCATAATATCTTATATCTCTACCAGAATCTCTAGGCTATGTGCATAAGTTTTCAAAAAACCCTAATTCAATAATAAAATCAATAATATCTTCAATATCTACCAGAATCTCTAGGCTATGTGCATAAGTTTTCAAATCACTTAAATTAAATAATAAAATCAATAATATCTTCAATATCTACCAGAATCTCTAGGCTATGTGCATAAGTTTTCAAATCACTTAAATTAAATAATAAAATCCATAATATCTTATATCTCTACCAGAATCTCTAGGCTATGTGCATAAGTTTTCAAAAAACCCTAATTCAATAATAAAATCAATAATATCTTCAATATCTACCAGAATCTCTAGGCTATGTGCATAAGTTTTCAAATCACTTAAATTAAATAATAAAATCCATAATATCTTATATCTCTACCAGAATCTCTAGGCTATGTGCATAAGTTTTCAAAAAACCCTAATTCAATAGTAAAATCAATAATATCTTCAATATCTACCAGAATCTCTAGGCTATGTGCATAAGTTTTCAAATCACTTAAATTAAATAATAAAATCCATAATATCTTATATCTCTACCAGAATCTCTAGGCTATGTGCATAAGTTTTCAAAAAACCCTAATTCAATAATAAAATCAATAATATCTTCAATATCAACCAGAATCTCTAGGCTATGTGCATAAGTTTTCAAAAAACCCTAATTCAATAATAAAATCAATAATATCTTCAATATCTACCAGAATCTCTAGGCTATGTGCATAAGTTTTCAAATCACTTAAATTAAATAATAAAATCCATAATATCTTATATCTCTACCAGAATCTCTAGGCTATGTGCATAAGTTTTCAAAAAACCCTAATTCAATAATAAAATCAATAATATCTTCAATATCTACCAGAATCTCTAGGCTATGTGCATAAGTTTTCAAATCACTTAAATTAAATAATAAAATCCATAATATCTTATATCTCTACCAGAATCTCTAGGCTATGTGCATAAGTTTTCAAAAAACCCTAATTCAATAATAAAATCAATAATATCTTCAATATCTACCAGAATCTCTAGGCTATGTGCATAAGTTTTCAAATCACTTAAATTAAATAATAAAATCCATAATATCTTATATCTCTACCAGAATCTCTAGGCTATGTGCATAAGTTTTCAAAAAACCCTAATTCAATAATAAAATCAATAATATCTTCAATATCAACCAGAATCTCTAGGCTATGTGCATAAGTTTTCAAAAAACCCTAATTCAATAATAAAATCAATAATATCTTCAATATCTACCAGAATCTCTAGGCTATGTGCATAAGTTTTCAAATCACTTAAATTAAATAATAAAATCCATAATATCTTATATCTCTACCAGAATCTCTAGGCTATGTGCATAAGTTTTCAAAAAACCCTAATTCAATAATAAAATCAATAATATCTTCAATATCTACCAGAATCTCTAGGCTATGTGCATAAGTTTTCAAATCACTTAAATTAAATAATAAAATCCATAATATCTTATATCTCTACCAGAATCTCTAGGCTATGTGCATAAGTTTTCAAAAAACCCTAATTCAATAATAAAATCAATAATATCTTCAATATCTACCAGAATCTCTAGGCTATGTGCATAAGTTTTCAAATCACTTAAATTAAATAATAAAATCCATAATATCTTATATCTCTACCAGAATCTCTAGGCTATGTGCATAAGTTTTCAAAAAACCCTAATTCAATAATAAAATCAATAATATCTTCAATATCAACCAGAATCTCTAGGCTATGTGCATAAGTTTTCAAAAAACCCTAATTCAATAATAAAATCAATAATATCTTCAATATCAACCAGAATCTCTAGGCTATGTGCATAAGTTTTCAAAAAACCCTAATTCAATAATAAAATCAATAATATCTTCAATATCTACCAGAATCTCTAGGCTATGTGCATAAGTTTTCAAATCACTTACATTAAATAATAAAATCCATAATATCTTATATCTCTACCAGAATCTCTAGGCTATGTGCATAAGTTTTCAAAAAACCCTAATTCAATAATAAAATCAATAATATCTTCAATATCTACCAGAATCTCTAGGCTATGTGCATAAGTTTTCAAAAAACCCTAATTCAATAATAAAATCAATAATATCTTCAATATCTACCAGAATCTCTAGGCTATGTGCATAAGTTTTCAAAAAACCCTAATTCAATAATAAAATCAATAATATCTTCAATATCAACCAGAATCTCTAGGCTATGTGCATAAGTTTTCAAAAAACCCTAATTCAATAATAAAATCAATAATATCTTCAATATCTACCAGAATCTCTAGGCTATGTGCATAAGTTTTCAAATCACTTAAATTAAATAATAAAATCCATAATATCTTATATCTCTACCAGAATCTCTAGGCTATGTGCATAAGTTTTCAAAAAACCCTAATTCAATAATAAAATCAATAATATCTTCAATATCTACCAGAATCTCTAGGCTATGTGCATAAGTTTTCAAAAAACCCTAATTCAATAATAAAATCAATAATATCTTCAATATCTACCAGAATCTCTAGGCTATGTGCATAAGTTTTCAAAAAACCCTAATTCAATAATAAAATCAATAATATCTTCAATATCAACCAGAATCTCTAGGCTATGTGCATAAGTTTTCAAAAAACCCTAATTCAATAATAAAATCAATAATATCTTCAATATCTACCAGAATCTCTAGGCTATGTGCATAAGTTTTCAAATCACTTAAATTAAATAATAAAATCCATAATATCTTATATCTCTACCAGAATCTCTAGGCTATGTGCATAAGTTTTCAAAAAACCCTAATTCAATAATAAAATCAATAATATCTTCAATATCTACCAGAATCTCTAGGCTATGTGCATAAGTTTTCAAAAAACCCTAATTCAATAATAAAATCAATAATATCTTCAATATCAACCAGAATCTCTAGGCTATGTGCATAAGTTTTCAAAAAACCCTAATTCAATAATAAAATCAATAATATCTTCAATATCTACCAGAATCTCTAGGCTATGTGCATAAGTTTTCAAATCACTTAAATTAAATAATAAAATCCATAATATCTTATATCTCTACCAGAATCTCTAGGCTATGTGCATAAGTTTTCAAAAAACCCTAATTCAATAATAAAATCAATAATATCTTCAATATCTACCAGAATCTCTAGGCTATGTGCATAAGTTTTCAAATCACTTAAATTAAATAATAAAATCCATAATATCTTATATCTCTACCAGAATCTCTAGGCTATGTGCATAAGTTTTCAAAAAACCCTAATTCAATAATAAAATCAATAATATCTTCAATATCTACCAGAATCTCTAGGCTATGTGCATAAGTTTTCAAATCACTTAAATTAAATAATAAAATCCATAATATCTTATATCTCTACCAGAATCTCTAGGCTATGTGCATAAGTTTTCAAAAAACCCTAATTCAATAATAAAATCAATAATATCTTCAATATCTACCAGAATCTCTAGGCTATGTGCATAAGTTTTCAAATCACTTAAATTAAATAATAAAATCCATAATATCTTATATCTCTACCAGAATCTCTAGGCTATGTGCATAAGTTTTCAAAAAACCCTAATTCAATAATAAAATCAATAATATCTTCAATATCAACCAGAATCTCTAGGCTATGTGCATAAGTTTTCAAATCACTTAAATTAAATAATAAAATCCATAATATCTTATATCTCTACCAGAATCTCTAGGCTATGTGCATAAGTTTTCAAAAAACCCTAATTCAATAATAAAATCAATAATATCTTCAATATCTACCAGAATCTCTAGGCTATGTGCATAAGTTTTCAAATCACTTAAATTAAATAATAAAATCCATAATATCTTATATCTCTACCAGAATCTCTAGGCTATGTGCATAAGTTTTCAAAAAACCCTAATTCAATAATAAAATCAATAATATCTTCAATATCTACCAGAATCTCTAGGCTATGTGCATAAGTTTTCAAATCACTTAAATTAAATAATAAAATCCATAATATCTTATATCTCTACCAGAATCTCTAGGCTATGTGCATAAGTTTTCAAAAAACCCTAATTCAATAATAAAATCAATAATATCTTCAATCTCTACCAGAATCTCTAGGCTATGTGCATAAGTTTTCAAATCACTTAAATTAAATAATAAAATCCATAATATCTTATATCTCTACCAGAATCTCTAGGCTATGTGCATAAGTTTTCAAAAAACCCTAATTCAATAATAAAATCAATAATATCTTCAATATCTACCAGAATCTCTAGGCTATGTGCATAAGTTTTCAAATCACTTAAATTAAATAATAAAATCAATAATATCTTCAATATCTACCAGAATCTCTAGGCTATGTGCATAAGTTTTCAAATCACTTAAATTAAATAATAAAATCCATAATATCTTATATCTCTACCAGAATCTCTAGGCTATGTGCATAAGTTTTCAAAAAACCCTAATTCAATAATAAAATCAATAATATCTTCAATATCTACCAGAATCTCTAGGCTATGTGCATAAGTTTTCAAATCACTTAAATTAAATAATAAAATCCATAATATCTTATATCTCTACCAGAATCTCTAGGCTATGTGCATAAGTTTTCAAAAAACCCTAATTCAATAATAAAATCAATAATATCTTCAATATCTACCAGAATCTCTAGGCTATGTGCATAAGTTTTCAAATCACTTAAATTAAATAATAAAATCCATAATATCTTATATCTCTACCAGAATCTCTAGGCTATGTGCATAAGTTTTCAAAAAACCCTAATTCAATAATAAAATCAATAATATCTTCAATCTCTACCAGAATCTCTAGGCTATGTGCATAAGTTTTCAAATCACTTAAATTAAATAATAAAATCCATAATATCTTATATCTCTACCAGAATCTCTAGGCTATGTGCATAAGTTTTCAAAAAACCCTAATTCAATAATAAAATCAATAATATCTTCAATATCTACCAGAATCTCTAGGCTATGTGCATAAGTTTTCAAATCACTTAAATTAAATAATAAAATCAATAATATCTTCAATATCTACCAGAATCTCTAGGCTATGTGCATAAGTTTTCAAATCACTTAAATTAAATAATAAAATCCATAATATCTTATATCTCTACCAGAATCTCTAGGCTATGTGCATAAGTTTTCAAAAAACCCTAATTAAATAATAAAATCAATAATATCTTCAATATCTACCAGAATCTCTAGGCTATGTGCATAAGTTTTCAAATCACTTAAATTAAATAATAAAATCCATAATATCTTATATCTCTACCAGAATCTCTAGGCTATGTGCATAAGTTTTCAAAAAACCCTAATTCAATAATAAAATCAATAATATCTTCAATATCTACCAGAATCTCTAGGCTATGTGCATAAGTTTTCAAAACACCCTAATTCAATAATAAAATCAATAATATCTTCAATATCTACCAGAATCTCTAGGCTATGTGCATAAGTTTTCAAATCACTTAAATTAAATAATAAAATCCATAATATCTTATATCTCTACCAGAATCTCTAGGCTATGTGCATAAGTTTTCAAAAAACCCTAATTCAATAATAAAATCAATAATATCTTCAATATCAACCAGAATCTCTAGGCTATGTGCATAAGTTTTCAAAAAACCCTAATTCAATAATAAAATCAATAATATCTTCAATATCTACCAGAATCTCTAGGCTATGTGCATAAGTTTTCAAATCACTTAAATTAAATAATAAAATCCATAATATCTTTTATCTCTACCAGAATCTCTAGGCTATGTGCATAAGTTTTCAAAAAACCCTAATTCAATAATAAAATCAATAATATCTTCAATATCTACCAGAATCTCTAGGCTATGTGCATAAGTTTTCAAAACACCCTAATTCAATAATAAAATCAATAATATCTTCAATATCTACCAGAATCTCTAGGCTATGTGCATAAGTTTTCAAATCACTTAAATTAAATAATAAAATCCATAATATCTTATATCTCTACCAGAATCTCTAGGCTATGTGCATAAGTTTTCAAAAAACCCTAATTCAATAATAAAATCAATAATATCTTCAATATCAACCAGAATCTCTAGGCTATGTGCATAAGTTTTCAAAAAACCCTAATTCAATAATAAAATCAATAATATCTTCAATATCTACCAGAATCTCTAGGCTATGTGCATAAGTTTTCAAATCACTTAAATTAAATAATAAAATCCATAATATCTTATATCTCTACCAGAATCTCTAGGCTATGTGCATAAGTTTTCAAAAAACCCTAATTCAATAATAAAATCAATAATATCTTCAATATCTACCAGAATCTCTAGGCTATGTGCATAAGTTTTCAAATCACTTAAATTAAATAATAAAATCAATAATATCTTCAATATCTACCAGAATCTCTAGGCTATGTGCATAAGTTTTCAAATCACTTAAATTAAATAATAAAATCCATAATATCTTATATCTCTACCAGAATCTCTAGGCTATGTGCATAAGTTTTCAAAAAACCCTAATTCAATAATAAAATCAATAATATCTTCAATATCTACCAGAATCTCTAGGCTATGTGCATAAGTTTTCAAATCACTTAAATTAAATAATAAAATCCATAATATCTTATATCTCTACCAGAATCTCTAGGCTATGTGCATAAGTTTTCAAAAAACCCTAATTCAATAATAAAATCAATAATATCTTCAATATCAACCAGAATCTCTAGGCTATGTGCATAAGTTTTCAAAAAACCCTAATTCAATAATAAAATCAATAATATCTTCAATATCTACCAGAATCTCTAGGCTATGTGCATAAGTTTTCAAATCACTTAAATTAAATAATAAAATCCATAATATCTTATATCTCTACCAGAATCTCTAGGCTATGTGCATAAGTTTTCAAAAAACCCTAATTCAATAATAAAATCAATAATATCTTCAATATCTACCAGAATCTCTAGGCTATGTGCATAAGTTTTCAAATCACTTAAATTAAATAATAAAATCCATAATATCTTATATCTCTACCAGAATCTCTAGGCTATGTGCATAAGTTTTCAAAAAAACCTAATTCAATAATAAAATCAATAATATCTTCAATATCTACCAGAATCTCTAGGCTATGTGCATAAGTTTTCAAATCACTTAAATTAAATAATAAAATCCATAATATCTTATATCTCTACCAGAATCTCTAGGCTATGTGCATAAGTTTTCAAAAAACCCTAATTCAATAATAAAATCCATAATATCTTCAATATCAACCAGAATCTCTAGGCTATGTGCATAAGTTTTCAAAAAACCCTAATTCAATAATAAAATCAATAATATCTTATATCTCTACCAGAATCTCTAGGCTATGTGCATAAGTTTTCAAATCACTTAAATTAAATAATAAAATCCATAATATCTTATATCTCTACCAGAATCTCTAGGCTATGTGCATAAGTTTTCAAAAAACCCTAATTCAATAATAAAATCAATAATATCTTCAATATCTACCAGAATCTCTAGGCTATGTGCATAAGTTTTCAAATCACTTAAATTAAATAATAAAATCCATAATATCTTATATCTCTACCAGAATCTCTAGGCTATGTGCATAAGTTTTCAAAAAACCCTAATTCAATAATAAAATCCATAATATCTTCAATATCAACCAGAATCTCTAGGCTATGTGCATAAGTTTTCAAAAAACCCTAATTCAATAATAAAATCAATAATATCTTATATCTCTACCAGAATCTCTAGGCTATGTGCATAAGTTTTCAAATCACTTAAATTAAATAATAAAATCCATAATATCTTATATCTCTACCAGAATCTCTAGGCTATGTGCATAAGTTTTCAAAAAACCCTAATTCAATAATAAAATCAATAATATCTTCAATATCTACCAGAATCTCTAGGCTATGTGCATAAGTTTTCAAATCACTTAAATTAAATAATAAAATCCATAATATCTTATATCTCTACCAGAATCTCTAGGCTATGTGCATAAGTTTTCAAAAAACCCTAATTCAATAATAAAATCAATAATATCTTCAATATCAACCAGAATCTCTAGGCTATGTGCATAAGTTTTCAAAAAACCCTAATTCAATAATAAAATCAATAATATCTTCAATATCTACCAGAATCTCTAGGCTATGTGCATAAGTTTTCAAATCACTTAAATTAAATAATAAAATCCATAATATCTTATATCTCTACCAGAATCTCTAGGCTATGTGCATAAGTTTTCAAAAAACCCTAATTCAATAATAAAATCAATAATATCTTCAATATCTACCAGAATCTCTAGGCTATGTGCATAAGTTTTCAAATCACTTAAATTAAATAATAAAATCCATAATATCTTATATCTCTACCAGAATCTCTAGGCTATGTGCATAAGTTTTCAAAAAACCCTAATTCAATAATAAAATCCATAATATCTTATATCTCTACCAGAATCTCTAGGCTATGTGCATAAGTTTTCAAAACACCCTAATTCAATAATAAAATCAATAATATCTTCAATATCTACCAGAATCTCTAGGCTATGTGCATAAGTTTTCAAAAAACCCTAATTCAATAATAAAATCAATAATATCTTCAATATCTACCAGAATCTCTAGGCTATGTGCATAAGTTTTCAAAACACCCTAATTCAATAATAAAATCAATAATATCTTCAATATCTACCAGAATATCTAGGCTATGTGCATAAGTTTTCAAAAAACCCTAATTCAATAATAAAATCAATAATATCTTCAATATCAACCAGAATCTCTAGGCTATGTGCATAAGTTTTCAAATCACTTAAATTAAATAATAAAATCCATAATATCTTATATCTCTACCAGAATCTCTAGGCTATGTGCATAAGTTTTCAAAAAACCCTAATTCAATAATAAAATCCATAATATCTTATATCTCTACCAGAATCTCTAGGCTATGTGCATAAGTTTTCAAAACACCCTAATTCAATAATAAAATCAATAATATCTTCAATATCTACCAGAATCTCTAGGCTATGTGCATAAGTTTTCAAAACACCCTAATTCAATAATAAAATCAATAATATCTTCAATATCTACCAGAATCTCTAGGCTATGTGCATAAGTTTTCAAAAAACCCTAATTCAATAATAAAATCAATAATATCTTCAATATCTACCAGAATCTCTAGGCTATGTGCATAAGTTTTCAAAACACCCTAATTCAATAATAAAATCAATAATATCTTCAATATCTACCAGAATCTCTAGGCTATGTGCATAAGTTTTCAAAAAACCCTAATTCAATAATAAAATCAATAATATCTTCAATATCAACCAGAATCTCTAGGCTATGTGCATAAGTTTTCAAATCACTTAAATTAAATAATAAAATCCATAATATCTTATATCTCTACCAGAATCTCTAGGCTATGTGCATAAGTTTTCAAAAAACCCTAATTCAATAATAAAATCCATAATATCTTATATCTCTACCAGAATCTCTAGGCTATGTGCATAAGTTTTCAAAACACCCTAATTCAATAATAAAATCAATAATATCTTCAATATCTACCAGAATCTCTAGGCTATGTGCATAAGTTTTCAAAAAACCCTAATTCAATAATAAAATCAATAATATCTTCAATATCTACCAGAATCTCTAGGCTATGTGCATAAGTTTTCAAAACACCCTAATTCAATAATAAAATCAATAATATCTTCAATATCTACCAGAATATCTAGGCTATGTGCATAAGTTTTCAAATCACTTAAATTAAATAATAAAATCCATAATATCTTATATCTCTACCAGAATCTCTAGGCTATGTGCATAAGTTTTCAAAAAACCCTAATTCAATAATAAAATCAATAATATCTTCAATATCTACCAGAATCTCTAGGCTATGTGCATAAGTTTTCAAATCACTTAAATTAAATAATAAAATCAATAATATCTTCAATATCTACCAGAATCTCTAGGCTATGTGCATAAGTTTTCAAATCACTTAAATTAAATAATAAAATCCATAATATCTTATATCTCTACCAGAATCTCTAGGCTATGTGCATAAGTTTTCAAAAAACCCTAATTCAATAATAAAATCAATAATATCTTCAATATCTACCAGAATCTCTAGGCTATGTGCATAAGTTTTCAAATCACTTAAATTAAATAATAAAATCCATAATATCTTATATCTCTACCAGAATCTCTAGGCTATGTGCATAAGTTTTCAAAAAAACCTAATTCAATAATAAAATCAATAATATCTTCAATATCTACCAGAATCTCTAGGCTATGTGCATAAGTTTTCAAATCACTTAAATTAAATAATAAAATCCATAATATCTTATATCTCTACCAGAATCTCTAGGCTATGTGCATAAGTTTTCAAAAAACCCTAATTCAATAATAAAATCCATAATATCTTCAATATCAACCAGAATCTCTAGGCTATGTGCATAAGTTTTCAAAAAACCCTAATTCAATAATAAAATCAATAATATCTTATATCTCTACCAGAATCTCTAGGCTATGTGCATAAGTTTTCAAATCACTTAAATTAAATAATAAAATCCATAATATCTTATATCTCTACCAGAATCTCTAGGCTATGTGCATAAGTTTTCAAAAAACCCTAATTCAATAATAAAATCAATAATATCTTCAATATCTACCAGAATCTCTAGGCTATGTGCATAAGTTTTCAAATCACTTAAATTAAATAATAAAATCCATAATATCTTATATCTCTACCAGAATCTCTAGGCTATGTGCATAAGTTTTCAAAAAACCCTAATTCAATAATAAAATCAATAATATCTTCAATATCAACCAGAATCTCTAGGCTATGTGCATAAGTTTTCAAAAAACCCTAATTCAATAATAAAATCAATAATATCTTCAATATCTACCAGAATCTCTAGGCTATGTGCATAAGTTTTCAAATCACTTAAATTAAATAATAAAATCCATAATATCTTATATCTCTACCAGAATCTCTAGGCTATGTGCATAAGTTTTCAAAAAACCCTAATTCAATAATAAAATCAATAATATCTTCAATATCTACCAGAATCTCTAGGCTATGTGCATAAGTTTTCAAATCACTTAAATTAAATAATAAAATCCATAATATCTTATATCTCTACCAGAATCTCTAGGCTATGTGCATAAGTTTTCAAAAAACCCTAATTCAATAATAAAATCAATAATATCTTCAATATCAACCAGAATCTCTAGGCTATGTGCATAAGTTTTCAAATCACTTAAATTAAATAATAAAATCCATAATATCTTATATCTCTACCAGAATCTCTAGGCTATGTGCATAAGTTTTCAAAAAACCCTAATTCAATAATAAAATCCATAATATCTTATATCTCTACCAGAATCTCTAGGCTATGTGCATAAGTTTTCAAAACACCCTAATTCAATAATAAAATCAATAATATCTTCAATATCTACCAGAATCTCTAGGCTATGTGCATAAGTTTTCAAAAAACCCTAATTCAATAATAAAATCAATAATATCTTCAATATCTACCAGAATCTCTAGGCTATGTGCATAAGTTTTCAAAACACCCTAATTCAATAATAAAATCAATAATATCTTCAATATCTACCAGAATATCTAGGCTATGTGCATAAGTTTTCAAATCACTTAAATTAAATAATAAAATCCATAATATCTTATATCTCTACCAGAATCTCTAGGCTATGTGCATAAGTTTTCAAAAAACCCTAATTCAATAATAAAATCAATAATATCTTCAATATCTACCAGAATCTCTAGGCTATGTGCATAAGTTTTCAAATCACTTAAATTAAATAATAAAATCAATAATATCTTCAATATCTACCAGAATCTCTAGGCTATGTGCATAAGTTTTCAAATCACTTAAATTAAATAATAAAATCCATAATATCTTATATCTCTACCAGAATCTCTAGGCTATGTGCATAAGTTTTCAAAAAACCCTAATTCAATAATAAAATCAATAATATCTTCAATATCTACCAGAATCTCTAGGCTATGTGCATAAGTTTTCAAATCACTTAAATTAAATAATAAAATCCATAATATCTTATATCTCTACCAGAATCTCTAGGCTATGTGCATAAGTTTTCAAAAAACCCTAATTCAATAATAAAATCAATAATATCTTCAATATCTACCAGAATCTCTAGGCTATGTGCATAAGTTTTCAAATCACTTAAATTAAATAATAAAATCCATAATATCTTATATCTCTACCAGAATCTCTAGGCTATGTGCATAAGTTTTCAAAAAACCCTAATTCAATAATAAAATCAATAATATCTTCAATATCAACCAGAATCTCTAGGCTATGTGCATAAGTTTTCAAAAAACCCTAATTCAATAATAAAATCAATAATATCTTCAATATCTACCAGAATCTCTAGGCTATGTGCATAAGTTTTCAAATCACTTAAATTAAATAATAAAATCCATAATATCTTATATCTCTACCAGAATCTCTAGGCTATGTGCATAAGTTTTCAAAAAACCCTAATTCAATAATTAAATCAATAATATCTTCAATATCTACCAGAATCTCTAGGCTATGTGCATAAGTTTTCAAATCACTTAAATTAAATAATAAAATCCATAATATCTTATATCTCTACCAGAATCTCTAGGCTATGTGCATAAGTTTTCAAAAAACCCTAATTCAATAATAAAATCAATAATATCTTCAATCTCTACCAGAATCTCTAGGCTATGTGCATAAGTTTTCAAAACACCCTAATTCAATAATAAAATCAATAATATCTTCAATCTCTACCAGAATCTCTAGGCTATGTGCATAAGTTTTCAAATCACTTAAATTAAATAATAAAATCCATAATATCTTATATCTCTACCAGAATCTCTAGGCTATGTGCATAAGTTTTCAAATCACTTAAATTAAATAATAAAATCCATAATATCTTATATCTCTACCAGAATCTCTAGGCTATGTGCATAAGTTTTCAAAAAACCCTAATTCAATAATAAAATCAATAATATCTTCAATATCTACCAGAATCTCTAGGCTATGTGCATAAGTTTTCAAATCACTTAAATTAAATAATAAAATCCATAATATCTTCAATCTCTACCAGAATCTCTAGGCTATGTGCATAAGTTTTCAAAAAACCCTAATTCAATAATAAAATCAATAATATCTTCAATATCAACCAGAATCTCTAGGCTATGTGCATAAGTTTTCAAAAAACCCTAATTCAATAATAAAATCCATAATATCTTATATCTCTACCAGAATCTCTAGGCTATGTGCATAAGTTTTCAAAACACCCTAATTCAATAATAAAATCAATAATATCTTCAATATCTACCAGAATCTCTAGGCTATGTGCATAAGTTTTCAAATCACTTAAATTAAATAATAAAATCCATAATATCTTATATCTCTACCAGAATCTCTAGGCTATGTGCATAAGTTTTCAAAAAACCCTAATTCAATAATAAAATCAATAATATCTTCAATATCAACCAGAATCTCTAGGCTATGTGCATAAGTTTTCAAAAAACCCTAATTCAATAATAAAATCAATAATATCTTCAATATCTACCAGAATCTCTAGGCTATGTGCATAAGTTTTCAAATCACTTAAATTAAATAATAAAATCCATAATATCTTATATCTCTACCAGAATCTCTAGGCTATGTGCATAAGTTTTCAAAAAACCCTAATTCAATAATAAAATCAATAATATCTTCAATATCTACCAGAATCTCTAGGCTATGTGCATAAGTTTTCAAATCACTTAAATTAAATAATAAAATCCATAATATCTTATATCTCTACCAGAATCTCTAGGCTATGTGCATAAGTTTTCAAAAAACCCTAATTCAATAATAAAATCAATAATATCTTCAATATCTACCAGAATCTCTAGGCTATGTGCATAAGTTTTCAAATCACTTAAATTAAATAATAAAATCCATAATATCTTATATCTCTACCAGAATCTCTAGGCTATGTGCATAAGTTTTCAAAAAACCCTAATTCAATAATAAAATCAATAATATCTTCAATATCTACCAGAATCTCTAGGCTATGTGCATAAGTTTTCAAATCACTTAAATTAAATAATAAAATCCATAATATCTTATATCTCTACCAGAATCTCTAGGCTATGTGCATAAGTTTTCAAAAAACCCTAATTCAATAATAAAATCAATAATATCTTCAATATCAACCAGAATCTCTAGGCTATGTGCATAAGTTTTCAAATCACTTAAATTAAATAATAAAATCCATAATATCTTATATCTCTACCAGAATCTCTAGGCTATGTGCATAAGTTTTCAAAACACCCTAATTCAATAATAAAATCAATAATATCTTCAATATCTACCAGAATCTCTAGGCTATGTGCATAAGTTTTCAAATCACTTAAATTAAATAATAAAATCCATAATATCTTATATCTCTACCAGAATCTCTAGGCTATGTGCATAAGTTTTCAAAAAACCCTAAATTCAATAATAAAATCAATAATATCTTCAATATCTACCAGAATCTCTAGGCTATGTGCATAAGTTTTCAAATCACTTAAATTAAATAATAAAATCCATAATATCTTATATCTCTACCAGAATCTCTAGGCTATGTGCATAAGTTTTCAAAAAACCCTAATTCAATAATAAAATCAATAATATCTTCAATATCTACCAGAATCTCTAGGCTATGTGCATAAGTTTTCAAATCACTTAAATTAAATAATAAAATCCATAATATCTTATATCTCTACCAGAATCTCTAGGCTATGTGCATAAGTTTTCAAAAAACCCTAATTCAATAATAAAATCAATAATATCTTCAATATCTACCAGAATCTCTAGGCTATGTGCATAAGTTTTCAAATCACTTAAATTAAATAATAAAATCCATAATATCTTATATCTCTACCAGAATCTCTAGGCTATGTGCATAAGTTTTCAAAAAACCCTAATTCAATAATAAAATCAATAATATCTTCAATATCAACCAGAATCTCTAGGCTATGTGCATAAGTTTTCAAATCACTTAAATTAAATAATAAAATCCATAATATCTTATATCTCTACCAGAATCTCTAGGCTATGTGCATAAGTTTTCAAAAAACCCTAATTCAATAATAAAATCAATAATATCTTCAATATCTACCAGAATCTCTAGGCTATGTGCATAAGTTTTCAAATCACTTAAATTAAATAATAAAATCCATAATATCTTATATCTCTACCAGAATCTCTAGGCTATGTGCATAAGTTTTCAAAAAACCCCTAATTCAATAATAAAATCAATAATATCTTCAATATCTACCAGAATCTCTAGGCTATGTGCATAAGTTTTCAAATCACTTAAATTAAATAATAAAATCCATAATATCTTATATCTCTACCAGAATCTCTAGGCTATGTGCATAAGTTTTCAAAAAACCCTAATTCAATAATAAAATCAATAATATCTTCAATATCTACCAGAATCTCTAGGCTATGTGCATAAGTTTTCAAATCACTTAAATTAAATAATAAAATCAATAATATCTTCAATATCTACCAGAATCTCTAGGCTATGTGCATAAGTTTTCAAAAAACCCTAATTCAATAATAAAATCAATAATATCTTCAATATCTACCAGAATCTCTAGGCTATGTGCATAAGTTTTCAAATCACTTAAATTAAATAATAAAATCCATAATATCTTATATCTCTACCAGAATCTCTAGGCTATGTGCATAAGTTTTCAAAAAACCCTAATTCAATAATAAAATCAATAATATCTTCAATATCTACCAGAATCTCTAGGCTATGTGCATAAGTTTTCAAATCACTTAAATTAAATAATAAAATCCATAATATCTTATATCTCTACCAGAATCTCTAGGCTATGTGCATAAGTTTTCAAAAAACCCTAATTCAATAATAAAATCAATAATATCTTCAATATCTACCAGAATCTCTAGGCTATGTGCATAAGTTTTCAAATCACTTAAATTAAATAATAAAATCCATAATATCTTATATCTCTACCAGAATCTCTAGGCTATGTGCATAAGTTTTCAAAAAACCCTAATTCAATAATAAAATCAATAATATCTTCAATATCTACCAGAATCTCTAGGCTATGTGCATAAGTTTTCAAATCACTTAAATTAAATAATAAAATCCATAATATCTTATATCTCTACCAGAATCTCTAGGCTATGTGCATAAGTTTTCAAAAAACCCTAATTCAATAATAAAATCAATAATATCTTCAATATCTACCAGAATCTCTAGGCTATGTGCATAAGTTTTCAAATCACTTAAATTAAATAATAAAATCCATAATATCTTATATCTCTACCAGAATCTCTAGGCTATGTGCATAAGTTTTCAAAAAACCCTAATTCAATAATAAAATCAATAATATCTTCAATATCTACCAGAATCTCTAGGCTATGTGCATAAGTTTTCAAATCACTTAAATTAAATAATAAAATCCATAATATCTTATATCTCTACCAGAATCTCTAGGCTATGTGCATAAGTTTTCAAAAAACCCTAATTCAATAATAAAATCAATAATATCTTCAATATCTACCAGAATCTCTAGGCTATGTGCATAAGTTTTCAAATCACTTAAATTAAATAATAAAATCCATAATATCTTATATCTCTACCAGAATCTCTAGGCTATGTGCATAAGTTTTCAAAAAACCCTAATTCAATAATAAAATCAATAATATCTTCAATATCTACCAGAATCTCTAGGCTATGTGCATAAGTTTTCAAATCACTTAAATTAAATAATAAAATCAATAATATCTTCATATCTCTACCAGAATCTCTAGGCTATGTGCATAAGTTTTCAAAAAACCCTAATTCAATAATAAAATCAATAATATCTTCAATATCTACCAGAATCTCTAGGCTATGTGCATAAGTTTTCAAATCACTTAAATTAAATAATAAAATCCATAATATCTTATATCTCTACCAGAATCTCTAGGCTATGTGCATAAGTTTTCAAAAAACCCTAATTCAATAATAAAATCAATAATATCTTCAATATCTACCAGAATCTCTAGGCTATGTGCATAAGTTTTCAAATCACTTAAATTAAATAATAAAATCCATAATATCTTATATCTCTACCAGAATCTCTAGGCTATGTGCATAAGTTTTCAAAAAACCCTAATTCAATAATAAAATCAATAATATCTTCAATATCTACCAGAATCTCTAGGCTATGTGCATAAGTTTTCAAATCACTTAAATTAAATAATAAAATCCATAATATCTTATATCTCTACCAGAATCTCTAGGCTATGTGCATAAGTTTTCAAAAAACCCTAATTCAATAATAAAATCAATAATATCTTCAATATCTACCAGAATCTCTAGGCTATGTGTATAAGTTTTCAAATCACTTAAATTAAATAATAAAATCCATAATATCTTATATCTCTACCAGAATCTCTAGGCTATGTGTATAAGTTTTCAAATCACTTAAATTAAATAATAAAATCCATAATATCTTATATCTCTACCAGAATCTCTAGGCTGTGTGTATAAGTTTTCAAATCACTTAAATTAAATAATAAAATCCATAATATCTTATATCTCTACCAGAATCTCTAGGCTATGTGCATAAGTTTTCAAAAAACCCTAATTCAATAATAAAATCAATAATATCTTCAATATCTACCAGAATCTCTAGGCTATGTGTATAAGTTTTCAAATCACTTAAATTAAATAATAAAATCCACAATATCTTATATCTCTACCAGAATCTCTAGGCTATGTGCATAAGTTTTCAAAAAACCCTAATTCAATAATAAAATCAATAATATCTTCAATATCTACCAGAATCTCTAGGCTATGTGCATAAGTTTTCAAATCACTTAAATTAAATAATAAAATCCATAATATCTTATATCTCTACCAGAATCTCTAGGCTATGTGCATAAGTTTTCAAAAAACCCTAATTCAATAATAAAATCAATAATATCTTCAATATCTACCAGAATCTCTAGGCTATGTGTATAAGTTTTCAAATCACTTAAATTAAATAATAAAATCCATAATATCTTATATCTCTACCAGAATCTCTAGGCTATGTGTATAAGTTTTCAAATCACTTAAATTAAATAATAAAATCCATAATATCTTATATCTCTACCAGAATCTCTAGGCTATGTGTATAAGTTTTCAAATCACTTAAATTAAATAATAAAATCCATAATATCTTATATCTCTACCAGAATCTCTAGGCTATGTGCATAAGTTTTCAAAAAACCCTAATTCAATAATAAAATCAATAATATCTTCAATATCTACCAGAATCTCTAGGCTATGTGTATAAGTTTTCAAATCACTTAAATTAAATAATAAAATCCATAATATCTTATATCTCTACCAGAATCTCTAGGCTATGTGCATAAGTTTTCAAAAAACTTAAATTAAATAATAAAATCCATAATATCTTCAATATCTACCAGAATCTCTAGGCTATGTGCATAAGTTTTCAAATCACTTAAATTAAATAATAAAATCCATAATATCTTCAATATCTACCAGAATCTCTAGGCTATGTGCATAAGTTTTCAAATCACTTAAATTAAATAATAAAATCAATAATATCTTCAATATCTACCAGAATCTCTAGGCTATGTGCATAAGTTTTCAAATCACTTAAATTAAATAATAAAATCAATAATATCTTCAATATCTACCAGAATCTCTAGGCTATGTGCATAAGTTTTCAAATCACTTAAATTAAATAATAAAATCCATAATATCTTATATCTCTACCAGAATCTCTAGGCTATGTGCATAAGTTTTCAAAAAACCCTAATTCAATAATAAAATCAATAATATCTTCAATATCTACCAGAATCTCTAGGCTATGTGCATAAGTTTTCAAATCACTTAAATTAAATAATAAAATCCATAATATCTTCAATATCTACCAGAATCTCTAGGCTATGTGCATAAGTTTTTCAAATCACTTAAATTAAATAATAAAATCAATAATATCTCCAATATCTACCAGAATCTCTAGGCTATGTGCATAAGTTTTCAAATCACTTAAATTAAATAATAAAATCAATAATATCTTCAATATCTACAGAATCTCTAGGCTATGTGCATAAGTTTTCAAATCACTTAAATTAAATAATCAAATCCATAATATCTTCAATATCTACCAGAATCTCTAGGCTATGTGCATAAGTTTTCAAATCACTTAAATTAAATAATAAAATCCATAATATCTTCAATATCTACCAGAATCTCTAGGCTATGTGCATAAGTTTTCAAATCACTTAAATTAAATAATAAAATCAATAATATCTTCAATATCTACCAGAATCTCTAGGCTATGTGCATAAGTTTTCAAATCACTTAAATTAAATAATAAAATCCATAATATCTTATATCTCTACCAGAATCTCTAGGCTATGTGCATAAGTTTTCAAAAAACCCTAATTCAATAATAAAATCAATAATATCTTCAATATCTACCAGAATCTCTAGGCTATGTGCATAAGTTTTCAAATCACTTAAATTAAATAATAAAATCAATAATATCTTCAATATCTACCAGAATCTCTAGGCTATGTGCATAAGTTTTCAAATCACTTAAATTAAATAATAAAATCCATAATATCTTATATCTCTACCAGAATCTCTAGGCTATGTGCATAAGTTTTCAAAAAACCCTAATTCAATAATAAAATCAATAATATCTTCAATATCTACCAGAATCTCTAGGCTATGTGCATAAGTTTTCAAATCACTTAAATTAAATAATAAAATCAATAATATCTTCAATCTCTACCAGAATCTCTAGGCTATGTGCATAAGTTTTCAAAAAACCCTAATTCAATAATAAAATCAATAATATCTTCAATATCTACCAGAATCTCTAGGCTATGTGCATAAGTTTTCAAATCACTTAAATTAAATAATAAAATCAATAATATCTTCAATCTCTACCAGAATCTCTAGGCTATGTGCATAAGTTTTCAAAAAACCCTAATTCAATAATAAAATCAATAATATCTTCAATATCTACCAGAATCTCTAGGCTATGTGCATAAGTTTTCAAATCACTTAAATTAAATAATAAAATCAATAATATCTTATATCTCTACCAGAATCTCTAGGCTATGTGCATAAGTTTTCAAAAAACCCTAATTCAATAATAAAATCAATAATATCTCCAATATCTACCAGAATCTCTAGGCTATGTGCATAAGTTTTCAAATCACTTAAATTAAATAATAAAATCAATAATATCTTCAATCTCTACCAGAATCTCTAGGCTATGTGCATAAGTTTTCAAAAAACCCTAATTCAATAATAAAATCAATAATATCTTCAATATCTACCAGAATCTCTAGGCTATGTGCATAAGTTTTCAAATCACTTAAATTAAATAATAAAATCAATAATATCTTCAATCTCTACCAGAATCTCTAGGCTATGTGCATAAGTTTTCAAAAAACCCTAATTCAATAATAAAATCAATAATATCTTCAATATCTACCAGAATCTCTAGGCTATGTGCATAAGTTTTCAAATCACTTAAATTAAATAATAAAATCAATAATATCTTATATCTCTACCAGAATCTCTAGGCTATGTGCATAAGTTTTAAAAACACCCTAATTCAATAATAAAATCAATAATATCTTCAATATCTACCAGAATCTCTAGGCTATGTGCATAAGTTTTCAAATCACTTAAATTAAATAATAAAATCAATAATATCTTCAATATCTACCAGAATCTCTAGGCTATGTGCATAAGTTTTCAAATAACTTAAATTAAATAATAAAATCAATAATATCTTCAATCTCTACCAGAATCTCTAGGCTATGTGCATAAGTTTTCAAAACACCCTAATTCAATAATAAAATCAATAATATCTTCAATATCTACCAGAATCTCTAGGCTATGTGCATAAGTTTTCAAATCACTTAAATTAAATAATTAAATCAATAATATCTTATATCTCTACCAGAATCTCTAGGCTATGTGCATAAGTTTTCAAAAAACCCTAATTCAATAATAAAATCAATAATATCTTCAATATCTACCAGAATCTCTAGGCTATGTGCATAAGTTTTCAAATCACTTAAATTAAATAATAAAATCAATAATATCTTCAATCTCTACCAGAATCTCTAGGCTATGTGCATAAGTTTTCAAAACACCCTAATTCAATAATAAAATCAATAATATCTTCAATATCTACCAGAATCTCTAGGCTATGTGCATAAGTTTTCAAAAAACCCTAATTCAATAATAAAATCAATAATATCTTCAATATCTACCAGAATCTCTAGGCTATGTGCATAAGTTTTCAAATCACTTAAATTAAATAATAAAATCAATAATATCTTCAATCTCTACCAGAATCTCTAGGCTATGTGCATAAGTTTTCAAAACACCCTAATTCAATAATAAAATCAATAATATCTTCAATATCTACCAGAATCTCTAGGCTATGTGCATAAGTTTTCAAATCACTTAAATTAAATAATAAAATCAATAATATCTTCAATCTCTACCAGAATCTCTAGGCTATGTGCATAAGTTTTCAAAACACCCTAATTCAATAATAAAATCAATAATATCTTCAATATCTACCAGAATCTCTAGGCTATGTGCATAAGTTTTCAAAAAACCCTAATTCAATAATAAAATCAATAATATCTTCAATATCTACCAGAATCTCTAGGCTATGTGCATAAGTTTTCAAAAAACCCTAATTCAATAATAAAATCCATAATATCTTCAATCTCTACCAGAATCTCTAGGCTATGTGCATAAGTTTTCAAAACACCCTAATTCAATAATAAAATCAATAATATCTTCAATATCTACCAGAATCTCTAGGCTATGTGCATAAGTTTTCAAAAAACCCTAATTCAATAATAAAATCAATAATATCTTCAATCTCTACCAGAATCTCTAGGCTATGTGCATAAGTTTTCAAAACACCCTAATTCAATAATAAAATCAATAATATCTTCAATATCTACCAGAATCTCTAGGCTATGTGCATAAGTTTTCAAATCACTTAAATTAAATAATAAAATCAATAATATCTTATATCTCTACCAGAATCTCTAGGCTATGTGCATAAGTTTTCAAAAAACCCTAATTCAATAATAAAATCAATAATATCTTCAATATCTACCAGAATCTCTAGGCTATGTGCATAAGTTTTCAAATCACTTAAATTAAATAATAAAATCAATAATATCTTCAATCTCTACCAGAATCTCTAGGCTATGTGCATAAGTTTTCAAAAAACCCTAATTCAATAATAAAATCAATAATATCTTCAATATCTACCAGAATCTCTAGGCTATGTGCATAAGTTTTCAAAAAACCCTAATTCAATAATAAAATCAATAATATCTTCAATATCTACCAGAATCTCTAGGCTATGTGCATAAGTTTTCAAATCACTTAAATTCAATAATCAAATCCATAATGTCTTCAATCTCTACCAGAATCTCTAGGCTATGTGCATAAGTTTTCAAAACACCCTAATTCAATAATAAAATCAATAATATCTTCAATCTCTACCAGAATCTCTAGGCTATGTGCATAAGTTTTCAAAAAACCCTAATTCAATAATAAAATCAATAATATCTTCAATCTCTACCAGAATCTCTAGGCTATGTGCATAAGTTTTCAAAACACCCTAATTCAATAATAAAATCAATAATATCTTCAATATCTACCAGAATCTCTAGGCTATGTGCATAAGTTTTCAAATCACTTAAATTAAATAATAAAATCAATAATATCTTATATCTCTACCAGAATCTCTAGGCTATGTGCATAAGTTTTCAAAAAACCCTAATTCAATAATAAAATCAATAATATCTTCAATATCTACCAGAATCTCTAGGCTATGTGCATAAGTTTTCAAATCACTTAAATTAAATAATAAAATCAATAATATCTTCAATCTCTACCAGAATCTCTAGGCTATGTGCATAAGTTTTCAAAACACCCTAATTCAATAATAAAATCAATAATATCTTCAATATCTACCAGAATCTCTAGGCTATGTGCATAAGTTTTCAAATCACTTAAATTAAATAATAAAATCAATAATATCTTATATCTCTACCAGAATCTCTAGGCTATGTGCATAAGTTTTCAAAAAACCCTAATTCAATAATAAAATCAATAATATCTTCAATCTCTACCAGAATCTCTAGGCTATGTGCATAAGTTTTCAAAACACCCTAATTCAATAATAAAATCAATAATATCTTCAATCTCTACCAGAATCTCTAGGCTATGTGCATAAGTTTTCAAAAAACCCTAATTCAATAATAAAATCAATAATATCTTCAATCTCTACCAGAATCTCTAGGCTATGTGCATAAGTTTTCAAAACACCCTAATTCAATAATAAAATCAATAATATCTTCAATATCTACCAGAATCTCTAGGCTATGTGCATAAGTTTTCAAATCCCTTAAATTCAATAATAAAATCAATAATATCTTATATCTCTACCAGAATCTCTAGGCTATGTGCATAAGTTTTCAAAAAACCCTAATTCAATAATAAAATCAATAATATCTTCAATATCTACCAGAATCTCTAGGCTATGTGCATAAGTTTTCAAATCCCTTAAATTCAATAATAAAATCAATAATATCTTATATCTCTACCAGAATCTCTAGGCTATGTGCATAAGTTTTCAAAAAACCCTAATTCAATAATAAAATCAATAATATCTTCAATCTCTACCAGAATCTCTAGGCTATGTGCATAAGTTTTCAAAAAACCCTAATTCAATAATAAAATAAATAATATCTTATATCTCTACCAGAATCTCTAGGCTATGTGCATAAGTTTTCAAAAAACCCTAATTCAATAATAAAATCAATAATATCTTATATCTCTACCAGAATCTCTAGGCTATGTGCATAAGTTTTCAAAAAACCCTAATTCAATAATAAAATCAATAATATCTTATATCTCTACCAGAATCTCTAGGCTATGTGCATAAGTTTTCAAAAAACCCTAATTCAATAATAAAATCAATAATATCTTCAATATCTACCAGAATCTCTAGGCTATGTGCATAAGTTTTCAAAAAACCCTAATTCAATAATAAAATCAATAATATCTTCAATATCTACCAGAATCTCTAGGCTATGTGCATAAGTTTTCAAATCCCTTAAATTCAATAATAAAATCAATAATATCTTATATCTCTACCAGAATCTCTAGGCTATGTGCATAAGTTTTCAAAAAACCCTAATTCAATAATAAAATCAATAATATCTTCAATATCTACCAGAATCTCTAGGCTATGTGCATAAGTTTTCAAAAAACCCTAATTCAATAATAAAATCAATAATATCTTCAATATCTACCAGAATCTCTAGGCTATGTGCATAAGTTTTCAAAAAACCCTAATTCAATAATAAAATCAATAATATCTTCAATATCTACCAGAATCTCTAGGCTATGTGCATAAGTTTTCAAATCCCTTAAATTCAATAATAAAATCAATAATATCTTATATCTCTACCAGAATCTCTAGGCTATGTGCATAAGTTTTCAAAAAACCCTAATTCAATAATAAAATCAATAATATCTTCAATCTCTACCAGAATCTCTAGGCTATGTGCATAAGTTTTCAAAAAACCCTAATTCAATAATAAAATAAATAATATCTTATATCTCTACCAGAATCTCTAGGCTATGTGCATAAGTTTTCAAAAAACCCTAATTCAATAATAAAATCAATAATATCTTCAATCTCTACCAGAATCTCTAGGCTATGTGCATAAGTTTTCAAAAAACCCTAATTCAATAATAAAATCAATAATATCTTATATCTCTACCAGAATCTCTAGGCTATGTGCATAAGTTTTCAAAAAACCCTAATTCAATAATAAAATCAATAATATCTTATATCTCTACCAGAATCTCTAGGCTATGTGCATAAGTTTTCAAAAAACCCTAATTCAATAATAAAATCAATAATATCTTATATCTCTACCAGAATCTCTAGGCTATGTGCATAAGTTTTCAAAAAACCCTAATTCAATAATAAAATCAATAATATCTTATATCTCTACCAGAATCTCTAGGCTATGTGCATAAGTTTTCAAAAAACCCTAATTCAATAATAAAATCAATAATATCTTATATCTCTACCAGAATCTCTAGGCTATGTGCATAAGTTTTCAAAAAACCCTAATTCAATAATAAAATCAATAATATCTTATATCTCTACCAGAATCTCTAGGCTATGTGCATAAGTTTTCAAAAAACCCTAATTCAATAATAAAATCAATAATATCTTATATCTCTACCAGAATCTCTAGGCTATGTGCATAAGTTTTCAAAAAACCCTAATTCAATAATAAAATCAATAATATCTTCAATCTCTACCAGAATCTCTAGGCTATGTGCATAAGTTTTCAAAAAACCCTAATTCAATAATAAAATCAATAATATCTTCAATATCTACCAGAATCTCTAGGCTATGTGCATAAGTTTTCAAAAAACCCTAATTCAATAATAAAATCAATAATATCTTCAATATCTACCAGAATCTCTAGGCTATGTGCATAAGTTTTCAAAAAACCCTAATTCAATAATAAAATCAATAATATCTTCAATATCTACCAGAATCTCTAGGCTATGTGCATAAGTTTTCAAATCCCTTAAATTCAATAATAAAATCAATAATATCTTATATCTCTACCAGAATCTCTAGGCTATGTGCATAAGTTTTCAAAAAACCCTAATTCAATAATAAAATCAATAATATCTTCAATATCTACCAGAATCTCTAGGCTATGTGCATAAGTTTTCAAAAAACCCTAATTCAATAATAAAATCAATAATATCTTCAATATCTACCAGAATCTCTAGGCTATGTGCATAAGTTTTCAAAAAACCCTAATTCAATAATAAAATCAATAATATCTTCAATATCTACCAGAATCTCTAGGCTATGTGCATAAGTTTTCAAATCCCTTAAATTCAATAATAAAATCAATAATATCTTATATCTCTACCAGAATCTCTAGGCTATGTGCATAAGTTTTCAAAAAACCCTAATTCAATAATAAAATCAATAATATCTTCAATCTCTACCAGAATCTCTAGGCTATGTGCATAAGTTTTCAAAAAACCCTAATTCAATAATAAAATAAATAATATCTTATATCTCTACCAGAATCTCTAGGCTATGTGCATAAGTTTTCAAAAAACCCTAATTCAATAATAAAATCAATAATATCTTATATCTCTACCAGAATCTCTAGGCTATGTGCATAAGTTTTCAAAAAACCCTAATTCAATAATAAAATCAATAATATCTTATATCTCTACCAGAATCTCTAGGCTATGTGCATAAGTTTTCAAAAAACCCTAATTCAATAATAAAATCAATAATATCTTCAATATCTACCAGAATCTCTAGGCTATGTGCATAAGTTTTCAAAAAACCCTAATTCAATAATAAAATCAATAATATCTTCAATATCTACCAGAATCTCTAGGCTATGTGCATAAGTTTTCAAAAAACCCTAATTCAATAATAAAATCAATAATATCTTCAATCTCTACCAGAATCTCTAGGCTATGTGCATAAGTTTTCAAATCACTTAAATTAAATAATAAAATCAATAATATCTTATATCTCTACCAGAATCTCTAGGCTATGTGCATAAGTTTTCAAAACACCCTAATTCAATAATAAAATCAATAATATCTTCAATCTCTACCAGAATCTCTAGGCTATGTGCATAAGTTTTCAAAAAACCCTAATTCAATAATAAAATCAATAATATCTTCAATCTCTACCAGAATCTCTAGGCTATGTGCATAAGTTTTCAAAACACCCTAATTCAATAATAAAATCAATAATATCTTCAATATCTACCAGAATCTCTAGGCTATGTGCATAAGTTTTCAAATCACTTAAATTAAATAATAAAATCAATAATATCTTATATCTCTACCAGAATCTCTAGGCTATGTGCATAAGTTTTCAAAAAACCCTAATTCAATAATAAAATCAATAATATCTTCAATATCTACCAGAATCTCTAGGCTATGTGCATAAGTTTTCAAATCACTTAAATTAAATAATAAAATCAATAATATCTTATATCTCTACCAGAATCTCTAGGCTATGTGCATAAGTTTTCAAAACACCCTAATTCAATAATAAAATCAATAATATCTTCAATCTCTACCAGAATCTCTAGGCTATGTGCATAAGTTTTCAAAAAACCCTAATTCAATAATAAAATCAATAATATCTTCAATCTCTACCAGAATCTCTAGGCTATGTGCATAAGTTTTCAAAACACCCTAATTCAATAATAAAATCAATAATATCTTCAATATCTACCAGAATCTCTAGGCTATGTGCATAAGTTTTCAAATCACTTAAATTAAATAATAAAATCAATAATATCTTATATCTCTACCAGAATCTCTAGGCTATGTGCATAAGTTTTCAAAAAACCCTAATTCAATAATAAAATCAATAATATCTTCAATATCTACCAGAATCTCTAGGCTATGTGCATAAGTTTTCAAATCACTTAAATTAAATAATAAAATCAATAATATCTTCAATATCTACCAGAATCTCTAGGCTATGTGCATAAGTTTTCAAAAAACCCTAATTCAATAATAAAATCAATAATATCTTCAATATCTACCAGAATCTCTAGGCTATGTGCATAAGTTTTCAAAAAACCCTAATTCAATAATAAAATCAATAATATCTTCAATATCTACCAGAATCTCTAGGCTATGTGCATAAGTTTTCAAAACACCCTAATTCAATAATAAAATCAATAATATCTTCAATATCTACCAGAATCTCTAGGCTATGTGCATAAGTTTTCAAATCACTTAAATTAAATAATAAAATCAATAATATCTTATATCTCTACCAGAATCTCTAGGCTATGTGCATAAGTTTTCAAAAAACCCTAATTCAATAATAAAATCAATAATATCTTCAATATCTACCAGAATCTCTAGGCTATGTGCATAAGTTTTCAAATCACTTAAATTAAATAATAAAATCAATAATATCTTCAATATCTACCAGAATCTCTAGGCTATGTGCATAAGTTTTCAAATCACTTAAATTAAATAATAAAATCCATAATATCTTATATCTCTACCAGAATCTCTAGGCTATGTGGATAAGTTTTCAAAAAACCCTAATTCAATAATAAAATCAATAATATCTTCAATATCTACCAGAATCTCTAGGCTATGTGCATAAGTTTTCAAATCACTTAAATTAAATAATAAAATCCATAATATCTTATATCTCTACCAGAATCTCTAGGCTATGTGCATAAGTTTTCAAAAAACCCTAATTCAATAATAAAATCAATAATATCTTCAATATCTACCAGAATCTCTAGGCTATGTGCATAAGTTTTCAAATCACTTAAATTAAATAATAAAATCAATAATATCTTATATCTCTACCAGAATCTCTAGGCTATGTGCATAAGTTTTCAAAAAACCCTAATTCAATAATAAAATCAATAATATCTTCAATATCTACCAGAATCTCTAGGCTATGTGCATAAGTTTTCAAATCACTTAAATTAAATAATAAAATCCATAATATCTTATATCTCTACCAGAATCTCTAGGCTATGTGCATAAGTTTTCAAAAAACCCTAATTCAATAATAAAATCAATAATATCTTCAATATCTACCAGAATCTCTAGGCTATGTGCATAAGTTTTCAAATCACTTAAATTAAATAATAAAATCAATAATATCTTCAATATCTACCAGAATCTCTAGGCTATGTGCATAAGTTTTCAGAACACCCTAATTCAATAATCAAATCAATAATATCTTCAATCTCTACCAGAATCTCAAGGCTATGTGCATAAGTTTTCAAAAAACCCTAATTCAATAATCAAATCCATAATATCTTCAATCTCTACCAGAATCTCTAGGCTATGTGCATAGGTTTTCAAATCACTTACATTCAATAATCAAATCCATAATATCTTCAATCTCTACCAGAATCTCTAGGCTATGTGCATAAGATTTCAAAACACCCTTATTCAATAATCAAATCCATAATATCTTCAATCTCTAGCAGAATGTCTAGGCTATGTGCATAAGTTTTCAAATCACTTAAATTAAATAATAAAATCCATAATATCTTATATCTCTACCAGAATCTCTAGGCTATGTGCATAAGTTTTCAAAAAACCCTAATTCAATAATAAAATCAATAATATCTTCAATATCTACCAGAATCTCTAGGCTATGTGCATAAGTTTTAAAATCACTTAAATTAAATAATAAAATCAATAATATCTTCAATCTCTACCAGAATCTCTAGGCTATGTGCATAAGTTTTCAGAACACCCTAATTCAATAATAAAATCCATAATATCTTATATCTCTACCAGAATCTCTAGGCTATGTGCATAAGTTTTAAAAACACCCTAATTCAATAATCAAATCCATAATATCTTCAATCTCTACCAGAATCTCAAGGCTATGTGCATAGGTTTTCAAATCACTTACATTCAATAATCAAATCCATAATATCTTCAATCTCTACCAGAATCTCTAGGCTATGTGCATAAGTTTTCAGAACACCCTAATTCAATAATAAAATCCATAATATCTTATATCTCTACCAGAATCTCTAGGCTATGTGCATAAGTTTTAAAAACACCCTAATTCAATAATCAAATCCATAATATCTTCAATCTCTACCAGAATCTCAAGGCTATGTGCATAAGTTTTAAAAACACCCTAATTCAATAATCAAATCCATAATATCTTCAATCTCTTCCAGAATCTCTAGGCTATGTGCATAGGTTTTCAAATCACTTACATTCAATAATCAAATCAATAATATCTTCAATCTCTACCAGAATCTCTAGGCTATGTGCATAAGTTTTCAAAACACCCTAATTCAATAATCAAATCCATAATATCTTCAATCTCTACCAGAATCTCTAGGCTATGTGCATAAGTTTTCAAATCACTTAAATTCAATAATCAAATCCATAATATCTTCAATCTCTACCAGAATCTCTAGGCTATGTGCATAAGTTTTCAGAACACCCTAATTCAATAATCAAATCCATAATATATTCAATCTCTACCAGAATCTCAAGGCTATGTGCATAAGTTTTCAAAACACCCTAATTCAATAATCAAATCCATAATATCTTCAATCTCTACCAGAATCTCTAGGCTATGTGCATAAGTTTTCAAAACACCCTAATTCAATAATCAAATCCATAATATCTTCAATCCCTACCAGAATCTCTAGGCTATGTGCATAAGTTTTCAAAACACCCTAATTCAATAATCAAATCCATAATATCTTCAATCTCTAGCAGAATCTCAAGGCTATGTGCATAAGTTTTCAAAACACCCTAATTCAATAATCAAATCCATAATATCTTCAATCTCTACCAGAATCTCTAGGCTATGTGCATAAGTTTTCAAAACACCCTAATTCAATAATCAAATGCATAATATCTTCAATATCTACCAGAATCTCTAGGCTATGTGCATAAGTTTTCAAATCACTTAAATTCAATAATCAAATCCATAATTACTTCAATCTCTACCAGAATCTCTAGGCTATGTGCATAAGTTTTAAAAACACCCTAATTCAATAATCAAATCCATAATATCTTCAATCTCTACAAGAATTTCTAGACTATGTGCATAAGTTTTCAAATCACTTAAATTCAATAATCAAATCCATAATATCTTCAATCTCTACCAGAATCTCTAGGCTATGTGCAGAGGTTTTTAAATCAATTAAATTCAATAATCAAATCCATAATATCTTCAATCTCTACCAGAATCTCTAGGCTATGTGCATAAGTTTTCAAAACACCCTAATTCAATAATCAAATCCATAATATATTCAATCTCTACCAGAATCTCTAGGCTATGTGCATAAGTTTTCAAATCACTTAAATTAAATAATAAAATCCATAATATCTTATATCTCTACCAGAATCTCTAGGCTATATGCATAAGTTTTAAAAAAACCCTAATTCAATAATAAAATCTATAATATCTTCAATCTCTACCAGAATCTCTAGGCTATGTGCATAAGTTTTCAAAACACCCTAATTCAATAATCAAATCCATAATATCTTCAATCTCTACCAGAATCTCAAGGCTATGTGCATAAGTTTTAAAAACACTCTAATTCAATAATCAAATCCATAATATCTTCAATCTCTACCAGAATCTCTAGGCTATGTGCATAGGTTTTCAAATCACTTAAATTCAATAATCAAATCCATAATATCTTCAATCTCTACCAGAATCTCTAGGCTATGTGCATAAGTTTTCAAAACACCCTAATTCAATCATCAAATCCATAATATCTTCAATCTCTAGCAGAATCTCTAGGCTATGTGCATAAGTTTTCAAATCACTTAAATTCAATAATCAAATCCATAATATCTTCAATCTCTACCAGAATCTCTAGGCTATGTGCATAAGTTTTCAAAACACCCTAATTCAATAATCAAATCCATAATATCTTCAATCTCTAGCAGAATCTCAAGGCTATGTGCATAAGTTTTCAAATCACTTAAATTCAATAATCAAATCCATAATATCTTCAATCTCTACCAGAATCTCTAGGCTATGTGCATAAGTTTTCAAAACACCCTAATTCAATAATCAAATCCATAATATCTTCAATCTCTACCAGAATCTCTAGGCTATGTGCATAAGTTTTCAAAACACCCTAATTCCATAATCAAATCCATAATATCTTCAATCTCTAGCAGAATCTCAAGGTTATGTGCATAAGTTTTCAAAACACCCTAATTCAATAATCAAATCCATAATATCTTCAATCTCTACCAGAATCTCTAGGCTATGTGCATAAGTTTTCAAATCACTTAAATTCAATAATCAAATCCATAATATCTTCAATCTCTACCAGAATCTCTAGGCTATGTGCATAAGTTTTCAAATCACTTAAATTCAATAATCAAATCCATAATATCTTCAATCTCTACCAGAATCTCTAGGCTATGTGCATAAGCTTTCAAAACACCCTAATAAAATAATCAAATCCATAATATCTTCAATCTCTACCAGAATCTCTAGGCTATGTGCATAAGTTTTCAAATCACTTTAATTCAATAATCAAATAAATAATATCTTCAATCTCTACCAGAATCTCTAGGCTATGTGCATAAGTTTTCAAATCACTTAAATTAAATAATAAAATCCATAATATCTTATATCTCTACCAGAATCTCTAGGCTATGTGCATAAGTTTTCAAAAAACCCTAATTCAATAATAAAATCAATAATATCTTCAATCTCTACCAGAATCTCTAGGCTATGTGCATAGGTTTTCAAATCACTTAAATTCAATAATCAAATCCATAATATCTTCAATCTCTACCAGAATCTCTAGGCTATGTGCATAAGTTTTCAAATCACTTAAATTCAATAATCAAATCCATAATATCTTCAATCTCTACCAGAATCTCTAGGCTATGTGCATAAGCTTTCAAAACACCCTAATAAAATAATCAAATCCATAATATCTTCAATCTCTACCAGAATCTCTAGGCTATGTGCATAAGTTTTCAAATCACTTAAATTCAATAATCAAATAAATAATATCTTCAATCTCTACCAGAATCTCTAGGCTATGTGCATAAGTTTTCAAATCACTTAAATTAAATAATAAAATCCATAATATCTTATATCTCTACCAGAATCTCTAGGCTATGTGCATAAGTTTTAAAAAAACCCTAATTCAATAATCAAATAAATAATATCTTCAATCTCTACCAGAATCTCTAGGCTATGTGCATAGGTTTTCAAATCACTTAAATTCAATAATCAAATCCATAATATCTTATATCTCTACCAGAATCTCTAGGCTATGTGCATAAGTTTTCAAATCACTTAAATTCAATAATCAAATCCATAATATCTTCAATCTCTACCAGAATCTCTAGGCTATGTGCATAAGTTTTCAAAACACCCTAATTCAATAATCAAATCCATAATATCTTCAATCTCTACCAGAATCTCAAGGCTATGTGCATAAGTTTTAAAAACACCCTAATTCAATAATCAAATCCATAATATCTTCAATCTCTATCAGAATCTCTAGGCTATGTGCATAGGTTTTCAAATCACTTACATTCAATAATCAAATCCATAATATCTTCAATCTCTACCAGAATCTCTAGGCTATGTGCATAAGATTTCAAAACACCCTAATTCAATAATCAAATCCATAATATCTTCAATCTCTACCAGAATCTCTAGGCTATGTGCATAAGTTTTCAAATCACTTAAATTCAATAATCAAATCCATAATATCTTCAATCTCTACCAGAATCTCTAGGCTATGTGCATAAGTTTTCAAAACACCCTAATTCAATAATCAAATCCATAATATCTTCAATCTCTACCAGAATCTCTAGGCTATGTGCATAAGTTTTCAAATCACTTAAATTCAATAATCAAATAAATAATATCTTCAATCTCTACCAGAATCTCTAGGCTATGTGCATAAGTTTTCAAATCACTTAAATTAAATAATAAAATCCATAATATCTTATATCTCTACCAGAATCTCTAGGCTATGTGCATAAGTTTTCAAAAAACCCTAATTCAATAATAAAATCAATAATATCTTCAATCTCTACCAGAATCTCTAGGCTATGTACATAAGTTTTCACATCACTTAAATTAAATAATAAAATCCATAATATCTTATATCTCTACCAGAATCTCTAGGCTATGTGCATAAGTTTTCAAATCACTTACATTCAATAATCAAATCCATAATATCTTCAATCTCTACCAGAATCTCTAGGCTATGTGCATAAGTTTTCACATCACTTAAATTAAATAATAAAATCCATAATATCTTATATCTCTACCAGAATCTCTAGGCTATGTGCATAGGTTTTCAAATCACTTACATTCAATAATCAAATCCATAATATCTTCAATCTCTACCAGAATCTCTAGGCTATGTGCATAAGTTTTCAAATCACTTAAATTAAATAATAAAATCCATAATATCTTATATCTCTACCAGAATCTCTAGGCTATGTGCATAAGTTTTCAAAAAACCCTAATTCAATAATCAAATCCATAATATCTTCAATCTCTACCAGAATCTCTAGGCTATGTGCATAAGTTTTCAAATCACTTAAATTCAATAATCAAATAAATAATATCTTCAATCTCTACCAGAATCTCTAGGCTATGTGCATAAGTTTTCAAATCACTTAAATTAAATAATAAAATCCATAATATCTTATATCTCTACCAGAATCTCTAGGCTATGTGCATAAGTTTTCAAAACACCCTAATTCAATAATCAAATCCATAATATCTTCAATCTCTACCAGAATCTCAAGGCTATGTGCATAAGTTTTAAAAACACCCTAATTCAATAATCAAATCCATAATATCTTCAATCTCTACCAGAATCTCTAGGCTATGTGCATAGGTTTTCAAATCACTTACATTCAATAATCAAATCCATAATATCTTCAATCTCTACCAGAATCTCTAGGCTATGTGCATAAGATTTCAAAACACCCTAATTCAATAATCAAATCCATAATATCTTCAATCTCTACCAGAATCTCTAGGCTATGTGCATAAGTTTTCAAATCACTTAAATTCAATAATCAAATCCATAATATCTTCAATCTCTACCAGAATCTCTAGGCTATGTGCATAAGTTTTCAAAACACCCTAATTACATAATCAAATCCATAATATCTTCAATCTCTAGCAGAATCTCAAGGCTATGTGCATAAGTTTTCAAAACACCCTAATTCAATAATCAAATCCATAATATCTTCAATCTCTACCAGAATCTCTAGGCTATGTGCATAAGTTTTCAAAACACCCTAATTCAATAATCAAATGCATAATATCTTCAATCTCTACCAGAATCTCTAGGCTATGTGCATAAGTTTTCAAATCACTTAAATTCAATAATCAAATCCATAATTACTTCAATCTCTACCAGAATCTCTAGGCTATGTGCATAAGTTTTAAAAACACCCTAATTCAATAATCAAATCCATAATATCTTCAATCTCTACAAGAATTTCTAGGCTATGTGCATAAGTTTTCAAATCACTTAAATTCAATAATCAAATCCATAATATCTTCAATCTCTACCAGAATCTCTAGGCTATGTGCATAGGTTTTCAAATCAATTAAATTCAATAATCAAATCCATAATATCTTCAATCTCTACCAGAATCTCTAGGCTATGTGCATAAGTTTTCAAAACACCCTAATTAAATAATCAAATCCATAATATATTCAATCTCTACCAGAATCTCTAGGCTATGTGCATAAGTTTTCAAATCACTTAAATAAAATAATAAAATCCATAATATCTTATATCTCTACCAGAATCTCTAGGCTATGTGCATAAGTTTTCAAAAAACCCTAATTCAATAATAAAATCTATAATATCTTCAATCTCTACCAGAATCTCTAGGCTATGTGCATAAGTTTTCAAAACACCCTAATTCAATAATCAAATCCATAATATCTTCAATCTCTAGCAGAATCTCTAGGCTATGTGCATAAGTTTTCAAATCACTTAAATTCAATAATCAAATAAATAATATCTTCAATCTCTACCAGAATCTCTAGGCTATGTGCATAAGTTTTCAAATCACTTAAATTAAATAATAAAATCCATAATATCCTGTATCTCTACCAGAATCTCTAGGCTATGTGCATAAGTTTTCAAAAAACCCTAATTCAATAATAAAATCAATAATATCTTCAATCTCTACCAGAATCTCTAGGCTATGTGCATAAGTTTTCACATCACTTAAATTAAATAATAAAATCCATAATATCTTATATCTCTACCAGAATCTCTAGGCTATGTGCATAAGTTTTCAAATCACTTACATTCAATAATCAAATCCATAATATCTTCAATCTCTACCAGAATCTCTAGGCTATGTGCATAAGTTTTCACATCACTTAAATTAAATAATAAAATCCATAATATCTTATATCTCTACCAGAATCTCTAGGCTATGTGCATAGGTTTTCAAATCACTTACATTCAATAATCAAATCCATAATATCTTCAATCTCTACCAGAATCTCTAGGCTATGTGCATAAGTTTTCAAATCACTTAAATTAAATAATAAAATCCATAATATCTTATATCTCTACCAGAATCTCTAGGCTATGTGCATAAGTTTTCAAAAAACCCTAATTCAATAATCAAATCCATAATATCTTCAATCTCTACCAGAATCTCTAGGCTATGTGCATAAGTTTTCAAATCACTTAAATTCAATAATCAAATAAATAATATCTTCAATCTCTACCAGAATCTCTAGGCTATGTGCATAAGTTTTCAAATCACTTAAATTAAATAATAAAATCCATAATATCTTATATCTCTACCAGAATCTCTAGGCTATGTGCATAAGTTTTCAAAACACCCTAATTCAATAATCAAATCCATAATATCTTCAATCTCTACCAGAATCTCAAGGCTATGTGCATAAGTTTTAAAAACACCCTAATTCAATAATCAAATCCATAATATCTTCAATCTCTACCAGAATCTCTAGGCTATGTGCATAGGTTTTCAAATCACTTACATTCAATAATCAAATCCATAATATCTTCAATCTCTACCAGAATCTCTAGGCTATGTGCATAAGATTTCAAAACACCCTAATTCAATAATCAAATCCATAATATCTTCAATCTCTACCAGAATCTCTAGGCTATGTGCATAAGTTTTCAAATCACTTAAATTCAATAATCAAATCCATAATATCTTCAATCTCTACCAGAATCTCTAGGCTATGTGCATAAGTTTTCAAAACACCCTAATTACATAATCAAATCCATAATATCTTCAATCTCTAGCAGAATCTCAAGGCTATGTGCATAAGTTTTCAAAACACCCTAATTCAATAATCAAATCCATAATATCTTCAATCTCTACCAGAATCTCTAGGCTATGTGCATAAGTTTTCAAAACACCCTAATTCAATAATCAAATGCATAATATCTTCAATATCTACCAGAATCTCTAGGCTATGTGCATAGGTTTTCAAATCACTTAAATTCAATAATCAAATCCATAATATCTTCAATCTCTACCAGAATCTCTAGGCTATGTGCATAAGTTTTCAAAACACCCTAATTCAATAATCAAATCCATAATATCTTCAATCTCTACAAGAATTTCTAGGCTATGTGCATAGGTTTTCAAATCACTTAAATTCAATAATCAAATCCATAATATCTTCAATCTCTACCAGAATCTCTAGGCTATGTGCATAGGTTTTCAAATCACTTAAATTCAATAATCAAATCCATAATATCTTCAATCTCTACCAGAATCTCTAGGCTATGTGCATAAGTTTTCAAATCACTTAAATTCAATAATCAAATCCATAATATCTTCAATCTCTACCAGAATCTCTAGGCTATGTGCATAAGTTTTCAAAACACCCTAATTCAATAATCAAATCCATAATATCTTCAATCTCTAGCAGAATCTCAAGGCTATGTGCATAAGTTTTCAAATCACTTAAATTCAATAATCAAATCCATAATATCTTCAATATCTACCAGAATCTCTAGGCTATGTGCATAAGTTTTCAAAACACCCTAATTCAATAATCAAATCCATAATATCTTCAATCTCTACCAGAATCTCTAGGCTATGTGCATAAGTTTTCAAAACACCCTAATTCAATAATCAAATCCATAATATCTTCAATCTCTAGCAGAATCTCTAGGCTATGTGCATAAGTTTTCAAATCACTTAAATTCAATAATCAAATCCATAATATTTTCAATCTCTACCAGAATCTCTAGGCTATGTGCATAAGTTTTCAAAACACCCTAATTCAATAATCAAATCCATAATATCTTCAATCTCTACCAGAATCTCTAGGCTATGTGCATAAGTTTTCAAAACACCCTAATTCCATAATCAAATCCATAATATCTTCAATCTCTAGCAGAATCTCAAGGCTATGTGCATAAGTTTTCAAAACACCCTAATTCAATAATCAAATCCATAATATCTTCAATCTCTACCAGAATCTCTAGGCTATGTGCATAAGTTTTCAAATCACTTAAATTCAATAATCAAATCCTTAATATCTTCAATCTCTACCAGAATCTCTAGGCTATGTGCATAAGTTTTCAAATCACTTAAATTCAATAATCAAATCCATAATATCTTCAATCTCTACCAGAATCTCTAGGCTATGTGCATAAGTTTTCAAAACACCCTAATAAAATAATCAAATCCATAATATCTTCAATCTCTACCAGAATCTCTAGGCTATGTTCATAAGTTTTCAAATCACTTAAATTCAATAATCAAATCCATAATATCTTCAATCTCTACCAGAATCTCTAGGCTATGTGCATAAGTTTTCAAATCACTTAAATTAAATAATAAAATCCATAATATCTTATATCTCTACCAGAATCTCTAGGCTATGTGCATAAGTTTTCAAAACACCCTAATTCAATAATCAAATCCATAATATCTTCAATCTCTACCAGAATCTCAAGGCTATGTGCATAAGTTTTAAAAACACCCTAATTCAATAATCAAATCCATAATATCTTCAATCTCTACCAGAATCTCTAGGCTATGTGCATAGGTTTTCAAATCACTTACATTCAATAATCAAATCCATAATATCTTCAATCTCTACCAGAATCTCTAGGCTATGTGCATAAGTTTTCAAAACACCCTAATTCAATAATCAAATCCATAATATCTTCAATCTCTACCAGAATCTCTAGGCTATGTTCATAAGTTTTCAAATCACTTACATTCAATAATCAAATCCATAATATCTTCAATCTCTACCAGAATCTCTAGGCTATGTGCATAAGTTTTCAAAACACCCTAATTAAATAATCAAATCCATAATATATTCAATCTCTACCAGAATCTCTAGGCTATGTGCATAAGTTTTCAAATCACTTAAATAAAATAATAAAATCCATAATATCTTATATCTCTACCAGAATCTCTAGGCTATGTGCATAAGTTTTCAAAAAACCCTAATTCAATAATAAAATCTATAATATCTTCAATCTCTACCAGAATCTCTAGGCTATGTGCATAAGTTTTCAAAACACCCTAATTCAATAATCAAATCCATAATATCTTCAATCTCTAGCAGAATCTCTAGGCTATGTGCATAAGTTTTCAAATCACTTAAATTCAATAATCAAATCCATAATATCTTCAATCTCTACAAGAATTTCTAGGCTATGTGCATAAGTTTTCAAATCACTTAAATTCAATAATCAAATCCATAATATCTTCAATCTCTACCAGAATCTCTAGGCTATGTGCATAGGTTTTCAAATCAATTAAATTCAATAATCAAATCCATAATATCTTCAATCTCTACCAGAATCTCTAGGCTATGTGCATAAGTTTTCAAAACACCCTAATTCAATAATCAAATCCATAATATCTTCAATCTCTACCAGAATCTCTAGGCTATGTGCATAGGTTTTCAAATCACTTAAATTCAATAATCAAATCCATAATATCTTCAATCTCTACCAGAATCTCTAGGCTATGTGCATAAGTTTTCAAAACACCCTAATTCAATAATCACATCCATAATATCTTCAATCTCTACCAGAATCTCTAGGCTATGTGCATAAGTTTTCAAATCACTTAAATTCAATAATCAAATCCATAATATCTTCAATCTCTACCAGAATCTCTAGGCTATGTGCATAAGTTTTCAAAACACCCTAATTCAATAATCAAATCCATAATATCTTCAATCTCTAGCAGAATCTCAAGGCTATGTGCATAAGTTTTCAAATCACTTAAATTCAATAATCAAATCCATAATATCTTCAATCTCTACCAGAATCTCTAGGCTATGTGCATAAGTTTTCAAAACACCCTAATTCAATAATCAAATCCATAATATCTTCAATCTCTACCAGAATCTCTAGGCTATGTGCATAAGTTTTCAAAACACCCTAATTCAATAATCAAATCCATAATATCTTCAATCTCTAGCAGAATCTCTAGGCTATGTGCATAAGTTTTCAAATCACTTAAATTCATTAATCAAATCCATAATATCTTCAATCTCTACCAGAATCTCTAGGCTATGTGCATAAGTTTTCAAAACACCCTAATTCAATAATCAAATCCATAATATCTTCAATCTCTAGCAGAATCTCAAGGCTATGTGCATAAGTTTTCAAAACACCCTAATTCAATAATCAAATCCATAATATCTTCAATCTCTACCAGAATCTCTAGGCTATGTGCATAAGTTTTCAAATCACTTAAATTCAATAATCAAATCCTTAATATCTTCAATCTCTACCAGAATCTCTAGGCTATGTGCATAAGTTTTCAAATCACTTAAATTCAATAATCAAATCCATAATATCTTCAATCTCTACCAGAATCTCTAGGCTATGTGCATAAGTTTTCAAAACACCCTAATAAAATAATCAAATCCATAATATCTTCAATCTCTACCAGAATCTCTAGGCTATGTTCATAAGTTTTCAAATCACTTAAATTCAATAATCAAATCCATAATATCTTCAATCTCTACCAGAATCTCTAGGCTATGTGCATAAGTTTTCAAATCACTTAAATTAAATAATAAAATCCATAATATCTTATATCTCTACCAGAATCTCTAGGCTATGTGCATAAGTTTTCAAAAAACCCTAATTCAATAATCAAATCAATAATATCTTCAATATCTACCAGAATCTCTAGGCTATGTGCATAAGTTTTCAAAACACCCTAATTCAATAATCAAATCCATAATATCTTCAATCTCTACCAGAATCTCAAGGCTATGTGCATAAGTTTGTAAAACACCCTAATTCAATAATCAAATCCATAATATCTTCAATCTCTACCAGAATCTCTAGGCTATGTGCATAGGTTTTCAAATCACTTACATTCAATAATCAAATCCATAATATCTTCAATCTCTACCAGAATCTCTAGGCTATGTGCATAAGTTTTCAAAACACCCTAATTCAATAATCAAATCCATAATATCTTCAATCTCTACCAGAATCTCTAGGCTATGTGCATAAGTTTTCAAATCACTTACATTCAATAATCAAATCCATAATATCTTCAATCTCTACCAGAATCTCTAGGCTATGTGCATAAGTTTTCAAAACACCCTAATAAAATAATCAAATCCTTAATATCTTCAATCTCTACCAGAATCTCTAGGCTATGTGCATAAGTTTTCAAATCACTTAAATTCAATAATCAAATCCATAATATCTTCAATCTCTACCAGAATCTCTAGGCTATGTGCATAAGTTTTCAAAACACCCTAATAAAATAATAAAATCCATAATATCTTCAATCTCTACCAGAATCTCTAGGCTATGTTCATAAGTTTTCAAATCACTTAAATTAAATAATCAAATCCATAATATCTTCAATCTCTACCAGAATCTCTAGGCTATGTGCATAAGTTTTCAAATCACTTAAATTAAATAATAAAATCCATAATATCTTATATCTCTACCAGAATCTCTAGGCTATGTGCATAAGTTTTCAAAAAACCCTAATTCAATAATCAAATCCATAATATCTTCAATCTCTACCAGAATCTCAAGGCTATGTGCATAAGTTTTAAAAACACCCTAATTCAATAATCAAATCCATAATATCTTCAATCTCTACCAGAATCTCTAGGCTATGTGCATAGGTTTTCAAATCACTTACATTCAATAATCAAATCCATAATATCTTCAATCTCTACCAGAATCTCTAGGCTATGTGCATAAGTTTTCAAAACACCCTAATAAAATAATCAAATCCATAATATCTTCAATCTCTACCAGAATCTCTAGGCTATGTGCATAAGTTTTCAAAACACCCTAATTCAATAATCAAATCCATAATATCTTCAATCTCTACCAGAATCTCTAGGCTATGTGCATAGGTTTTCAAATCACTTACATTCAATAATCAAATCCATAATATCTTCAATCTCTACCAGAATCTCTAGGCTATGTGCATAAGTTTTCAAAACACCCTAATAAAATAATCAAATCCATAATATCTTCAATCTCTACCAGAATCTCTAGGCTATGTTCATAAGTTTTCAAATCACTTAAATTCAATAATCAAATCCATAATATCTTCAATCTCTACCAGAATCTCTAGGCTATGTGCATAAGTTTTCAAATCACTTAAATTAAATAATAAAATCCATAATATCTTATATCTCTACCAGAATCTCTAGGCTATGTGCATAAGTTTTCAAAAAACCCTAATTCAATAATAAAATCAATAATATCTTCAATCTCTACCAGAATCTCTAGGCTATGTGCATAAGTTTTCAAATCACTTAAATTAAATAATAAAATCCATAATATCTTATATCTCTACCAGAATCTCTAGGCTATGTGCATAAGTTTTCAAAACACCCTAATTCAATAATCAAATCCATAATATCTTCAATCTCTACCAGAATCTCAAGGCTATGTGCATAAGTTTTAAAAACACCCTAATTCAATAATCAAATCCATAATATCTTCAATCTCTACCAGAATCTCTAGGCTATGTGCATAGGTTTTCAAATCACTTACATTCAATAATCAAATCCATAATATCTTCAATCTCTACCAGAATCTCTAGGCTATGTGCATAAGTTTTCAAAACACCCTAATTCAATAATCAAATCCATAATATCTTCAATCCCTACCAGAATCTCTAGGCTATGTGCATAAGTTTTCAAAACACCCTTATTCAATAATCAAATCCATAATATCTTCAATCTCTAGCAGAATCTCGAGGCTATGTGCATAAGTTTTCAAAACACCCTAATTCAATAATCAAATCCATAATATCTTCAATCTCTACCAGAATCTGTAGGCTATGTGCATAAGTTTTCAAATCACTTAAATTCAATAATCAAATCCATAATATCTTCAATATCTACCAGAATCTCTAGGCTATGTGCATAAGTTTTCAAAACACTTAAATTCAATAATCAAATCCATAATATCTTCAATCTCTACCAGAATCTCTAGGCTATGTGCATAAGTTTTCAAATCACTTAAATTCAATAATCAAATCCATAATATCTTCAATCTCTACAAGAATTTCTAGGCTATGTGCATAAGTTTTCAAAACACCCTAATTCAATAATCAAATCCATAATATCTTCAATCTCTACCAGAATCTCTAGGCTATGTGCATAGGTTTTCAAATCAATTAAATTCAATAATCAAATCCATAATATCTTCAATCTCTACCAGAATCTCTAGGCTATGTGCATAAGTTTTCAAAACACCCTAATTCAATAATCAAATCCATAATATATTCAATCTCTACCAGAATCTCTAGGCTATGTGCATGAGTTTTCAAATCACTTAAATTAAATAATAAAATCCATAATATCTTATATCTCTACCAGAATCTCTAGGCTATGTGCATAAGTTTTAAAAAAACCCTTATTCAATAATAAAATCTATAATATCTTCAATCTCTACCAGAATCTCTAGGCTATGTGCATAAGTTTTCAAAACACCCTAATTCAATAATCAAATCCATAATATCTTCAATCTCTACCAGAATCTCAAGGCTATGTGCATAAGTTTTCAAAACACCCTAATTCAATAATCAAATCCATAATATCTTCAATCTCTACCAGAATCCCTAGGCTATGTGCATAGGTTTTCAAATCACTTCAATTCAATAATCAAATCCATAATATCTTCAATCTCTACCAGAATCTCTAGGCTATGTGCATAAGTTTTCAAAACACCCTAATTCAATAATCACATCCATAATATCATCAATCTCTACCAGAATATCTAGGCTATGTGCATAAGTTTTCAAATCACTTAAATTCAATAATCAAATCCATAATATCTTCAATCTCTACCAGAATCTCTAGGCTATGTGCATAAGTTTTCAAAACACCCTAATTCAATAATCAAATCCATAATATCTTCAATCTCTAGCAGAATCTCAAGGCTATGTGCATAAGTTTTCAAATCACTTAAATTCAATAATCAAATCCATAATATCTTCAATCTCTACCAGAATCTCTAGGCTATGTGCATAAGTTTTCAAAACACCCTAATTCAATAATCAAATCCATAATATCTTCAATCTCTACCAGAATCTCTAGGCTATGTGCATAAGTTTTCAAAACACCCTAATTCCATAATCAAATCCATAATATCTTCAATCTCTAGCAGAATCTCAAGGCTATGTTCATAAGTTTTCAAAACACCCTAATTCAATAATCAAATCCATAATATCTTCAATCTCTACCAGAATCTCTAGGCTATGTGCATAAGTTTTCAAATCACTTAAATTCAATAATCAAATCCATAATATCTTCAATCTCTACCAGAATCTCTAGGCTATGTGCATAAGTTTTCAAAACACCCTAATTCAATAATCAAATCCATAATATCTTCAATCTCTACCAGAATCTCAAGGCTATGTGCATAAGTTTTCAAAACACCCTAATTCAATAATCAAATCCATAATATCTTCAATCTCTACCAGAATCTCAAGGCTATGTGCATAAGTTTTAAAAACACCCTAATTCAATAATCAAATCCATAATATCTTCAATCTCTACCAGAATCTCTAGGCTATGTGCATAGGTTTTCAAATCACTTACATTCAATAATCAAATCCATAATATCTTCAATCTCAACCAGAATCTCTACGCTATGTGCATAAGTTTTCAAAAAACCCTAATTCAATAATCAAATCCATAATATCTTCAATCTCTACCAGAATCTCTAGGCTATGTTCATAAGTTTTCAAATCACTTACATTCAATAATCAAATCCATAATATCTTCAATCTCTACCAGAATCTCTAGGCTATGTGCATAAGTTTTCAAAACACCCTAATAAAATAATCAAATCCTTAATATCTTCAATCTCTACCAGAATCTCTAGGCTATGTGCATAAGTTTTCAAATCACTTAAATTCAATAATCAAATCCATAATATCTTCAATCTCTACCAGAATCTCTAGGCTATGTGCATAAGTTTTCAAAACACCCTAATAAAATAATAAAATCCATAATATCTTCAATCTCTACCAGAATCTCTAGGCTATGTTCATAAGTTTTCAAATCACTTAAATTCAATAATCAAATCCATAATATCTTCAATCTCTACCAGAATCTCTAGGCTATGTGCATAAGTTTTCAAATCACTTAAATTAAATAATAAAATCCATAATATCTTATATCTCTACCAGAATCTCTAGGCTATGTGCATAAGTTTTCAAAAAACCCTAATTCAATAATCAAATCCATAATATCTTCAATCTCTACCAGAATCTCAAGGCTATGTGCATAAGTTTTAAAAACACCCTAATTCAATAATCAAATCCATAATATCTTCAATCTCTACCAGAATCTCTAGGCTATGTGCATAGGTTTTCAAATCACTTACATTCAATAATCAAATCCATAATATCTTCAATCTCTACCAGAATCTCTAGGCTATGTGCATAAGTTTTCAAAACACCCTAATAAAATAATCAAATCCATAATATCTTCAATCTCTACCAGAATCTCTAGGCTATGTGCATAAGTTTTCAAAACACCCTAATTCAATAATCAAATCCATAATATCTTCAATCTCTACCAGAATCTCTAGGCTATGTGCATAGGTTTTCAAATCACTTACATTCAATAATCAAATCCATAATATCTTCAATCTCTACCAGAATCTCTAGGCTATGTGCATAAGATTTCAAAACACCCTAATAAAATAATCAAATCCATAATATCTTCAATCTCTACCAGAATCTCTAGGCTATGTTCATAAGTTTTCAAATCACTTAAATTCAATAATCAAATCCATAATATCTTCAATCTCTACCAGAATCTCTAGGCTATGTGCATAAGTTTTCAAATCACTTAAATTAAATAATAAAATCCATAATATCTTATATCTCTACCAGAATCTCTAGGCTATGTGCATAAGTTTTCAAAAAACCCTAATTCAATAATAAAATCAATAATATCTTCAATCTCTACCAGAATCTCTAGGCTATGTGCATAAGTTTTCAAATCACTTAAATTAAATAATAAAATCCATAATATCTTATATCTCTACCAGAATCTCTAGGCTATGTGCATAAGTTTTCAAAAAACCCTAATTCAATAATAAAATCAATAATATCTTCAATCTCTACCAGAATCTCTAGGCTATGTGCATAAGTTTTCAAATCACTTAAATTCAATAATCAAATCCATAATATCTTCAATCTCTACCAGAATCTCTAGGCTATGTGCATAAGTTTTCAAAACACCCTAATTCAATAATCAAATCCATAATATCTTCAATCTCTACCAGAATCTCAAGGCTATGTGCATAAGTTTTAAAAACACCCTAATTCAATAATCAAATCCATAATATCTTCAATCTCTACCAGAATCTCTAGGCTATGTGCATAGGTTTTCAAATCACTTACATTCAATAATCAAATCCATAATATCTTCCATCTCTACCAGAATCTCTAGGCTATGTGCATAAGATTTCAAAACACCCTAATTCAATAATCAAATCCATAATATCTTCAATCGCTACCAGAATCTCTAGGCTATGTGCATAAGTTTTCAAATCACTTAAATTCAATAATCAAATCCATAATATCTTCAATCTCTACCAGAATCTCTAGGCTATGTGCATAAGTTTTCAAAACACCCTAATTCAATAATCAAATCCATAATATCTTCAATCTCTAGCAGAATCTCAAGGCTATGTGCATAAGTTTTCAAAACACCCTAATTCAATAATCAAATCCATAATATCTTCAATCTCTACCAGAATCTCTAGGCTATGTGCATAAGTTTTCAAAACACCCTAATTCAATAATCAAATCCATAATATCTTCAATCCCTACCAGAATCTCTAGGCTATGTGCATAAGTTTTCAAAACACCCTTATTCAATAATCAAATCCATAATATCTTCAATCTCTAGCAGAATCTCGAGGCTATGTGCATAAGTTTTCAAAACACCCTAATTCAATAATCAAATCCATAATATCTTCAATCTCTACCAGAATCTCTAGGCTATGTGCATAAGTTTTCAAATCACTTAAATTCAATAATCAAATCCATAATATCTTCAATATCTACCAGAATCTCTAGGCTATGTGCATAAGTTTTCAAAACACTTAAATTCAATAATCAAATCCATAATATCTTCAATCTCTACCAGAATCTCTAGGCTATGTGCATAAGTTTTCAAATCACTTAAATTCAATAATCAAATCCATAATATCTTCAATCTCTACAAGAATTTCTAGGCTATGTGCATAAGTTTTCAAAACACCCTAATTCAATAATCAAATCCATAATATCTTCAATCTCTACCAGAATCTCTAGGCTATGTGCATAGGTTTTCAAATCAATTAAATTCAATAATCAAATCCATAATATCTTCAATCTCTACCAGAATCTCTAGGCTATGTGCATAAGTTTTCAAAACACCCTAATTCAATAATCAAATCCATAATATATTCAATCTCTACCAGAATCTCTAGGCTATGTGCATGAGTTTTCAAATCACTTAAATTAAATAATAAAATCCATAATATCTTATATCTCTACCAGAATCTCTAGGCTATGTGCATAAGTTTTAAAAAAACCCTTATTCAATAATAAAATCTATAATATCTTCAATCTCTACCAGAATCTCTAGGCTATGTGCATAAGTTTTCAAAACACCCTAATTCAATAATCAAATCCATAATATCTTCAATCTCTAGCAGAATCTCAAGGCTATGTGCATAAGTTTTCAAAACACCCTAATTCAATAATCAAATCCATAATATCTTCAATCTCTACCAGAATCTCTAGGCTATGTGCATAGGTTTTCAAATCACTTCAATTCAATAATTAAATCCATAATATCTTCAATCTCTACCAGAATCTCTAGGCTATGTGCATAAGTTTTCAAAACACGCTAATTCAATAATCACATCCATAATATCTTCAATCTCTACCAGAATCTCTAGGCTATGTGCATAAGTTTTCAAAACACCCTAATTCAATAATCAAATCCATAATATCTTCAATCTCTAGCAGAATCTCAAGGCTATGTGCATAAGTTTTCAAATCACTTAAATTCAATAATCAAATCCATAATATCTTCAATCTCTACCAGAATCTCTAGGCTATGTGCATAAGTTTTCAAAACACCCTAATTCAATAATCAAATCCATAATATCTTCAATCTCTACCAGAATCTCTAGGCTATGTGCATAAGTTTTCAAAACACCCTAATTCCATAATCAAATCCATAATATCTTCAATCTCTAGCAGAATCTCAAGGCTATGTTCATAAGTTTTCAAAACACCCTAATTCAATAATCAAATCCATAATATCTTCAATCTCTACCAGAATCTCTAGGCTATGTGCATAAGTTTTCAAATCACTTAAATTCAATAATCAAATCCATAATATCTTCAATCTCTACCAGAATCTCTAGGCTATGTGCATAAGTTTTCAAAACACCCTAATTCAATAATCAAATCCATAATATCTTCAATCTCTACCAGAATCTCAAGGCTATGTGCATAAGTTTTCAAAACACCCTAATTCAATAATCAAATCCATAATATCTTCAATCTCTACCAGAATCTCTAGGCTATGTGCATAAGTTTTCAAATCACTTAAATTCAATAATCAAATCCATAATATCTTCAATCTCTACCAGAATCTCTAGGCTATGTGCATAAGTTTTCAAATCACTTAAATTCAATAATCAAATCCATAATATCTTCAATCTCTACCAGAATCTCTAGGCTATGTGCATAAGTTTTCAAAACACCCTAATAAAATAATCAAATCCATAATATCTTCAATCTCTACCAGAATCTCTAGGCTATGTTCATAAGTTTTCAAATCACTTAAATTCAATAATCAAATCCATAATATCTTCAATCTCTACCAGAATCTCTAGGCTATGTGCATAAGTTTTCAAAACACCCTAATAAAATAATCAAATCCATAATATCTTCAATCTCTACCAGAATCTCTAGGCTATGTTCATAAGTTTTCAAATCACTTAAATTCAATAATCAAATCCATAATATCTTCAATCTCTACCAGAATCTCTAGGCTATGTGCATAAGTTTTCAAAACACCCTAATTCAATAATCAAATCCATAATATCTTCAATCTCTACCAGAATCTCTAGGCTATGTGCATAAGTTTTAAAAACACCCTAATTCAATAATCAAATCCATAATATCTTCAATCTCTGCCAGAATCTCTAGGCTATGTGCATAAGTTTTCAAATAACTTAAATTAAATAACAAAATCCATAATATCTTATATCTCTACACGAATCTCTAGGCTATGTGCATAAGTTTCCAAAACACCCTAATTCAATAATAAAATCTATAATATCTTCAATCTCTACCAGAATCTCTAGGCTATGTCCATAAGTTTTCAAAACACCCTAATTCAATAATCAAATCCATAATATCTTCAATCTCTACCAGAATCTCAAGGCTATGTGCATAAGTTTTAAAAACACCCTAATTCAATAATCAAATCCATAATATCTTCAATCTCTACCAGAATCACTAGGCTATGTGCATAGGTTTTCAAATCAATTAAATTCAATAATAAATCCATAATATCTTCAATCTCTACCAGAATCTCTAGGCTATGTGCATAAGTTTTAAAAACACCCTCATTCAATAATCAAATCCATAATATCTTCAATCTCTACCAGAATCTCTAGGCTATGTGCATGTTTTCAAATCACTTAAATTAAATAACAAAATCCATAATATCTTATATCTCTACACGAATCTCTAGGCTATGTGCATAAGTTTTCAAAAAACCCTAATTAAATAATAAAATCTATAATATCTTCAATCTCTATCAGAATCTCTAGGCTATGTCCATAAGTTTTCAAAACACCCTAATTCAATAATCAAATCCATAATATCTTCAATCTCTACCAGAATCTCAAGGCTATGTGCATAAGTTTTAAAAACACCCTAATTCAATAATCAAATCCATAATATCTTCAATCTCTACCAGAATCTCTAGGCTATGTGCATAGGTTTTCAAATCCCTTAAATTCAATAATCAAATCCATAATATCTTCAATCTCTACCAGAATCTCTAGGCTATGTGCATAAGTTTTCAAAACACCCTAATTCAATAATCAAATCCATAATATCTTCAATCTCTACACGAATATCTAGGCTATGTGCATAGGTTTTCAAATCACTTAAATTCAATAATCAAATCCAAAATATCTTCAATCTCTTGCAGAATCTCTAGGCTATGTGCATAAGTTTTCAAAACACCCTAATTCAATAATCAAATCCATAATATCTTATATCTCTACCAGAATCTCTAGGCTATGTGCATAAGTTTTCAAATCACTTAAATTCAATAATCAAATCCATAATATCTTCAATCTCTACCAGAATCTCTAGGCTATGTGCATAAGTTTTCAAAACACCCTAATTCAATAATCAAATCCATAATATCTTCAATCTCTACCAGAATCTCTAGGCTATGTGCATAAGTTTTAAAAACACCCTAATTCAATAATCAAATCCATAATATCTTCAATCTCTACCAGAATCTCTAGGCTATGTGCATAAGTTTTCAAAACACCCTAATTCAATAATCAAATCCATAATATCTTCAATCTCTACCAGAATCTCAAGGCTATGTGCATAAGTTTTCAAAACACCCTAATTCAATAATCACATCCATAATATCTTCAATCTCTACCAGAATCTCTAGGCTATGTGCATAAGTTTTCAAAACACCCTAATTCAATAATCAAATCCATAATATCTTCAATCTCTACCAGAATCTCTAGGCTATGTGCATAAGTTTTAAAAACACCCTAATTCAATAATCAAATCCATAATATCTTCAATCTCTACCAGAATTTCTAGGCTATGTGCATAAGTTTTAAAAACACCCTAATTCAATAATCAAATCCATAATATCTTCAATCTCTACCAGAATCTCTAGGCTATGTGCATAAGTTTTCAAATCACTTAAATTCAATAATCAAATCCATAATATCTTCAATCTCTACCAGAATCTCTAGGCTATGTGCATAAGTTTTCAAAACTCCCTAATTCAATAATCAAATCCATAATATCTTCAATCTCTACCAGAATCTCTAGGCTATGTGCATAGGTTTTCAAATCACTTAAATTCAATAATCAAATCCATAATATCTTCAATCTCTACCAGAATCTCTAGGCTATGTGCATAAGTTTTCAAAACACCCTAATTCAATAATCAAATCCATAATATCTTCAATCTCTAGCAGAATCTCTAGGCTATGTGCATAAGTTTTCAAATCACTTAAATTCAATAATCAAATCCATAATATCTTCAATCTCTACCAGAATCTCTAGGCTATGTGCATAAGTTTTCAAAACACCCTAATTCAATAATCAAATCCATAATATCTTCAATCTCTAGCAGAATCTCAAGGCTATGTGCATAAGTTTTCAAAACACCCTAATTCAATAATCAAATCCATAATATCTTCAATCTCTACCAGAATCTCTAGGCTATGTGCATAAGGTTTCAAAACACCCTAATTCAATAATCAAATCCATAATATCTTCAATCTCTACCAGAATCTCTAGGCTATGTGCATAAGTTTTAAAAACACCCTAATTCAATAATCAAATCCATAATATCTTCAATCTCTACCAGAATCTCTAGGCTATGTGCATAAGTTTTCGAAACACCTTAATTCAATAATCAAATCCATAATATCTTCAATCTCTAGCAGAATCTCAAGGCTATGTGCATAAGTTTTCAAAACACCCTAATTCAATAATCAAATCCATAATATCTTCAATCTCTACCAGAATCTCTAGGCTATGTGCATAAGTTTTCAAATCACTTAAATTCAATAATCAAATCCATAATATCTTCAATCTCTACCAGAATCTCTAGGCTATGTGCATAAGTTTTCAAATCACTTAAATTCAATAATCAAATCCATAATATCTTCAATCTCTACAAGAATCTCTAGGCTATGTGCATAAGTTTTCAAAACACCCTAATAAAATAATCAAATCCATAATATCTTCAATCTCTACCAGAATCTCTAGGCTATGTGCATAAGTTTTCAAATCACTAAAATTCAATAATCAAATCCATATTATCTTTAATCTCTACCAGAATCTCTAGGCTATGTGCATAAGTATTCAAAACACCCTAATTCAATAATCAAATCCATAATATCTTCAATCTCTAGCAGACTCTCTAGGCTATGTGCATAAGTTTTAAAAAAACCCTAATTCAATAATCAAATCCATAATATCTTCAATCTCTACCAGAATCTCTAGGCTATGTGCATAAGTTTTCAAAACACCCTAATTCAATAATCAAATCCATAATATCTTCAATCTCTACCAGAATCTCTAGGCTATGTGCATAAGTTTTCAAATCACTTAAATTAAATAATCAAATCCATAATATCTTCAATCTCTACCAGAATCTCTAGGCTATGTGCATAAGTTTTCAAAACACCCTAATTCAATAATCAAATCCATAATATCTTCAATCTCTACCAGAATCTCTAGGCTATGTGCATAAGTTTTCAAAACACCCTAATTCAATAATCAAATCCATAATATCTTCAATCTCTACCAGAATCTCTAGGCTATGTGCATAAGTTTTCAAATCACTTAAATTCAATAATCAAATCCATAATATCTTCAATCTCTACCAGAATCTCTAGGCTATGTGCATAAGTTTTCAAAACACCCTAATTCAATAATCAAATCCATAATATCTTCAATCTCTACCAGAATCTCTAGGCTATGTGCATAAGTTTTCAAATCACTTAAATTAAATAATCAAATCCATAATATCTTCAATCTCTACCAGAATCTCTAGGCTATGTGCATAAGTATTCAAAACACCCTAATTCAATAATCAAATCCATAATATCTTCAATCTCTAGCAGACTCTCTAGGCTATGTGCATAAGTTTTAAAAAAACCCTAATTCAATAATCAAATCCATAATATCTTCAATCTCTACCAGAATCTCTAGGCTATGTGCATAAGTTTTCAAAACACCCTAATTCAATAATCAAATCCATAATATCGTCAATCTCTACCAGAATCTCTAGGCTATGTGCATAAGTTTTCAAATAAATTAAATTCAATAATCAAATCCATAATATCTTCAATCTCTACCAGAATCTCTAGGCTATGTGCATAAGTTTTCAAATAAATTAAATTCAATAATCAAATCCATAATATCTTCAATCTCTACCAGAATCTCTAGGCTATGTGCATAAGTTTTCAAAACACCCTAATTCAATAATCAAATCCATAATATCGTCAATCTCTACCAGAATTTCTAGACTATGTGCATAAGTTTTCAAATCACTTAAATTCAATAATCAAATCCATAATATCTTCAATCTCTACCAGAATCTCTAGGCTATGTGCATAGGTTTTCAAATAAATTAAATTCAATAATCAAATCCATAATATCTTCAATCTCTACCAGAATCTCTAGGCTATGTGCATAAGTTTTCAAAACACCCTAATTCAATAATCAAATCCATAATATCTTCAATCTCTACCAGAATCTCTAGTCTATGTGCATAAGTTTTCAAATCACTTAAATTAAACAATAAAATCCATAATATCTTATATCTCTACCAGAATCTCTAGGCTATGTGCATAAGTTTTCAAAAAACCCTAATTCAATAATAAAATCTATAATATCTTCAATCTCTACCAGAATCTCTAGGCTATGTGCATAAGTTTTCAAATCACTTAAATTCAATAATCAAATCCATAATATCTTCAATCTCTACCAGAATCTCTAGGCTATGTGCATAGGTTGTCAAATAAATTAAATTCAATAATCAAATCCATAATATCTTCAATCTCTACCAGAATCTCTAGGCTATGTGCATAAGTTTTCAAATAAATTAAATTCAATAATCAAATCCATAATATCTTCAATCTCTACCAGAATCTCTAGGCTATGTGCATAAGTTTGCAAATCACTTAAATTCAATAATCAAATCCATAATATCTTCAATCTCTACCAGAATCTCTAGGCTATGTGCATAGGTTTTCAAATAAATTAAATTCAATAATCAAATCCATAATATCTTCAATCTCTACCAGAATCTCTAGGCTATGTGCATAAGTTTTCAAATAAATTAAATTCAATAATCAAATCCATAATATCTTCAATCTCTACCAGAATCTCTAGGCTATGTGCATAAGTCTTCAAATCACTTAAATTCAATAATCAAATCCATAATATCTTCAATCTCTACCAGAATCTCTAGGCTATGTGCATAAGTTTTCAAATAAATTAAATTCAATAATCAAATCCATAATATCTTCAATCTCTACCAGAATCTCTAGGCTATGTGCATAAGTTTTCAAATCACTAAAATTCAATAATCAAATCCATAATATCTTCAATCTCTACCAGAATCTCTAGGCTATGTGCATAGGTTTTCAAATAAATTAAATTCAATAATCAAATCCATAATATCTTCAATCTCTACCAGAATCTCTAGGCTATGTGCATAGGTTTTCAAATAAATTAAATTCAATAATCAAATCCATAATATCTTCAATCTCTACCAGAATCTCTAGGCTATGTGCATAAGTTTTCAAATCACTTAAATTCAATAATCAAATCCATAATATCTTCAATCTCTACCAGAATCTCTAGGCTATGTGCATAGGTTTTCAAATAAATTAAATTCAATAATCAAATCCATAATATCTTCAATCTCTACCAGAATTTCTAGGCTATGTGCATAAGTTTTCAAATAAATTAAATTCAATAATCAAATCCATAATATCTTCAATCTCTACCAGAATCTCTAGGCTATGTGCATAAGTTTTCAGATCACTTAAATTCAATAATCAAATCCATAATATCTTCAATCTCTACCAGAATCTCTAGGCTATGTGCATAGGTTTTCAAATAAATTAAATTCAATAATCAAATCCATAATATCTTCAATCTCTACCAGAATCTCTAGGCTATGTGCATAGGTTTTCAAATCACTTAAATTCAATAATCAAATCCATAATATCTTCAATCTCTACCAGAATCTCTAAGCTATGTGCATAAGTTTTCAAATAAATTAAATTCAATAATCAAATCCATAATATCTTCAATCTCTACCAGAATCTCTAGGCTATGTGCATAAGTTTTCAAATAAATTAAATTCAATAATCAAATCCATAATATCTTCAATCTCTACCAGAGTCTCTAGGCTATGTGCATAAGTGTTCAAATCACTTAAATTAAACAATAAAATCCATAATATCTTATATCTCTACCAGAATCTCTAGGCTATGTGCATAAGTTTTCTAAAAAACCCTAATTCAATAATAAAATCTATAATATCTTCAATCTCTACCAGAATCTTTAGGCTATGTGCATAAGTTTTCAAAACACTCTAATTCAATAATCAAATCCATAATATCTTCAATCTCTACCAGAATCTCAAGGCTATGTGCATAAGTTTTAAAAACACCCTAATTCAATAATCAAATCCATAATATCTTCAATCTCTACCAGAATCTCTAGGCTATGTGCATAAGTTTTCAAAACACTCTAATTCAATAATCAAATCCATACTATCTTCAATCTCTACCAGAATCTCTAGGCTATGTGCATAAGTGTTCAAATCACTTAAATTAAACAATAAAATCCATAATATCTTATATCTCTACCAGAATCTCTAGGCTATGTGCATAAGTTTTCAAAAAACCCTAATTCAATAATAAAATCTATAATATCTTCAATCTCTACCAGAATCTCTAGGCTATGTGCATAAGTTTTCAAAACACTCTAATTCAATAATCAAATCCATAATATCTTCAATCTCTACCAGAATCTCAAGGCTATGTGCATAACTTTTCAAAACACCCTAATTCAATAATCAAATCCATAATATCTTCAATCTCTACCAGAATCTCTAGGCTATGTGCATAGGTTTTCAAATCACTTAAATTCAATAATCAAATCCATAATATCTTCAATCTCTACCAGAATATCTAGGCTATGTGCATAAGTTTTCAAAACACCCTAATTCAATAATCAAATCCATAATATCTTCAATCTCTACCAAAATCTCAAGGCTATGAGCATAAGTTTTCAAATCACTTAAATTCAATAATCAAATCCATAATATCTTCAATCTCTAGAAGAATCTCTAGGCTATGTGCATAAGTTTTCAAAACACCCTAATTCAATAATCAAATCCATAATATCTTATATCTCTACCAGAATCTCTAGGCTATGTGCATAAGTTTTCAAATCACTTAAATTCAATAATCAAATCCATAATATCTTCAATTTCTACCAGAATCTCTAGGCTGTGTGCATAAGTTTTCAAAGCACCCTAATTAAATAATCAAATCCATAATATCTTCAATCTCTACCAGAATCTCTAGGCTATGTGCATAAGTTTTAAAAACACCCTAATTCAATAATCAAATCCATAATATCTTCAATCTCTACCAGAATCTCTAGGCTATGTGCATAAGTTTTCAAAACACCCTAATTAAATAATCAAATCCATAATATCTTCAATCTCTAGCAGAATCTCAAGGCTATGTGCATAAGTGTTCAAATCACTTAAATTCAATAATCAAATCCATAATATCTTCAATCTCTACCAGAATCTCTAGGCTATGTGCATAAGTTTTCAAAACACCCTAATTCAATAATAAAATCCATAATATCTTCAATCTCTTCCATAATCTCTAAGCTATGTGCATAAGTTTTCAAATGACTTAAATTCAATAATCAAATCCATAATATCTTCAATCTCTACCAGAATCTCTAGGCTATGTGCATAAGTTTTCAAAACACCCTAATAAAATAATAAAATCCATAATATCTTCAATCTCTACCAGAATCTCTAGGCTATGTTCATAAGTTTTCAAATCACTTAAATTAAATAATCAAATCCATAATATCTTCAATCTCTACCAGAATCTCTAGGCTGTGTTCATAAGTTTTCAAAACACCCTAATTCAATAATCAAATCCATAATATCTTCAATCTCTAGCAGACTCTCTAGGCTATGTGCATAAGTTTTCAAAACATCCTAATTCAATAATCAAATCCATAATATCTTCAATCTCTACCAGAATCTCTAGGCTATGTGCATAAGTTTTAAAAACACCCTAATTAAATAATCAAATCCATAATATCTTCAATCTCTACCAGAATCTCTAGGCTATGTGCATAAGTTTACAAATCACTTAAATTAAACAATAAAATCCATATCTTATATCTCTACCAGAATCTCTAGGCTATGTGCACAGGTTTTCAAAAAACCCTAATTCAATAATAAAATTTGTAATATCTTCAATCTCTACCAGAATCTCTAGGCTATGTGCATAAGTTTTCAAAACACCCTAATTCAATAATCAAATCCATAATATCTTCAATCTCTACCAGAATCTCAAGGCTATGTGCATAAGTTTTAACAACACCCTAATTCAATAATCAAATCCATAATATCTTCAATCTCTACCAGAATCTCTAGGCTATGTGCATAGGTTTTCAAATCACTTAAATTCAATAATCAAATCCATAATATCTTCAATCTCTACCAGAATATCTAAGCTATGTGCATAAGTTTTCAAAACACCCTAATAAAATAATCAAATCCATAATATCTTCAATCTCTACCAGAATATCTAGGCTATGTGCATAAGTTTTCAAATCACTTAAATTCAATAATCAAATCCATAATATCTTCAATCTCTACCAGAATCTCTAGGCTATGTGCATAAGTTTTCAAAACACCCTAATTCAATAATCAAATCCAGAATATCTTATATCTCTACCAGAATCTCTAGGCTATGTGCATAAGTTTTCAAAACACCCTAATTCAATAATCAAATCCAGAATATCTTATATCTCTACCAGAATCTCAAGGCTATGTGCATAAGTTTTAAAAACACCCTAATTCAATAATCAAATCCATAATATCTTCAATCTCTAGCAGAATCTCAAGGCTATGTGCATAAGTTTTCAAAACACCCTAATTCAATAATCAAATCCATAATATCTTCAATCTCTAGCAGAATCTCAAGGCTATGTGCATAAGTTTTAAAAACACCCTAATTCAATAATCAAATCCATAATATCTTCAATCTCTACCAGAATCTCTAGGCTATGTGCATAAGTTTTCAAAACACCCTAATTCAATAATCAAATCCATAATATCTTCAATCTCTACCAGAATCTCTAGGCTATGTGCATAAGTTTTCAAATCACTTAAATTAAATAACAAAATCCATAATATCTTCAATCTCTACCAGAATCTCTAGGCTATGTGCATAAGTTTTCAAAACACCCTAATAAAATAATCAAATCCATAATATCTTCAATCTCTACCAGATTCTCTAGGCTATGTTCATAAGTTTTCAAATCACTTAAATTCAATAATCAAATCCATAATATCTTCAATCTCTACCAGAATCTCTAGGCTATGTGCATAAGTTTTCAAAACACCCTAATTCAATAATCAAATCCATAATATCGTCAATCTCTACCAGAATCTCTAGGCTATGTGCATAAGTTTTCAAAACACCCTAATTCAATAATCCAAATTATAATATCTTCAATCTCTACCAGAATCTCTAGGCTATGTGCATAAGTTTTAAAAACACCCTAATTCAATAATCAAATCTATAATATCTTCAATCTCTAGAAGAATCTCAAGGCTATGTGCATAAGTTTTCAAAACACCCTAATTCAATAATCAAATCCATAATATCTTCAATCTCTAGCAGAATCTCAAGGCTATGTGCATAAGTTTTCAAATCACTTAAATTCAATAATCAAATCAATAATATCTTCAATCTCTACCAGAATCTCTAGGCTATGTTCATAAGTTTTCAAAACACCCTTATTCAATAATCAAATCCATAATATCTTCAATCTCTACCAGAATCTCTAGGCTATGTGCATAAGTTTTCAAATCACTTCAATTCAATAATCAAATACATAATATCTTCAATCTCTACCAGAATCTCTAGGCTATGTAAATAAGTTTTCAAATAACTTAAATTCAATAATCAAATCCATAATATCTTCAATCTCTACCAGAATCTCTAGGCATAAGTTTTCAAAAACACCCTTATTCAATAATCAATCTATAATATCTTCAATCTCTACCAGAATCTCTAGGCTATGTGCATAAGTTTTCAAAACACCCTAATTCAATAATCAAATCCATAATATCTTCAATCTCTACCAGAATCTCTAGGCTATGTGCATAAGTTGGCAAAACACCCTAATTCAATAATCAAATCCATAATATCTTCCATCTCTACCAGAATGTCTAGGCTATGTGCATAAGTTTTCAAATCACTTAAATTCAATAATCAAATCCATAATATCTTCAATCTCTACCAGAATCTCTAGGCTATGTGCATAAGTTTTCAAATCACTTAAATTCAATAATCAAATTTTTAATATCTTTAATCTCTACCAGAATCTCTAGGCTATGTGCATAAGTTTTCAAAACACCCTAATTCAATAATCAAATCCATAATATCTTCAATCTCTACCAGAATCTCTAGGCTATGTGCATAAGTTTTCAAAACACCCCAATTCAATAATCAAATCCATAATATCTACAATCTCTACCAGAATCTAGAGGCTATGTGCATAAGGTTTCAAATTACTTAAATTCAATAATCAAATCCATAATATCTTCAATCTCTACCAGAATCTCTAGGCTATGTGCATAAGTTTTCAAAACACCCTAATTCAATAATCAAATCCATAATATCTTCAATCTCTACCAGAATCTCTAGGCTATGTGCATAAGTTTTCAAAACACTTAAATTAAATAATCAAATCCATAATATCTTCAATCTCTACCAGAATATCTAGGCTATGTGCATAAGTTGTCAAATCACTTAAATTCAATAATCCAATCACTAATATCTTCAATCTCTACCAGAATCTCTAGGCAATGTGCATAAGTTTTCAAAACACCCTAATTCAATAATCAAATCCATAATATCTTCAATCTCTACCAGAATCTCTAGGCTATGTGCATAAGTTTTCAAAACACCCTAATTCAATAATCAAATCCATAATATCTTCAATCTCTACCAGAATCTCTAGGCTATGTGCATAAGTTTTCAAATCACTTAAATTCAATAATCAAATCCATAATATCTTCAATCTCTACCAGAATCTCTAGGCTATGTGCATAAGTTTTCAAAACACCCTAATTCAATAATCAAATCCATAATATCTTCAATCTCTACCAGAATCTCTAGGCTATGTGCATAAGTTTTCCAAACACTTAAATTAAATAATCAAATCCATAATATCTTCAATCTCTACCAGAATCTGTAGGCTATGTGCATAAGTTGTCAAATCACTTAAATTCAATAATCCAATCCATAATATCTTCAATCTCTACCAGAATCTCTAGGCAATGTGCATAAGTTTTCGAAACACCCTAATTCAATAATCAAATCCATAATATCTTCAATCTCTACCAGAATCTCTAGGCTATGTGCATAAGTTTTCAAATCACTTACATTCAATAATCAAATCCATAATATCTTCAATCTCTTCCAGAATCTCTAGGCTATGTGCATAAGTTTTCAAATCACTTAAATTCAATAATAAAATCCATAATATCTTCAATCTCTACCAGTATCTCTAGGCTATGTGCATAACTTTTCAAAACACCCTAATTCCATAATCAAATCCATAATATCTTCAATCTCTACCAGAATCTCTAGGCTATGTGTATAAGTTTTCAAAACACCCTAATTCAATAATCAAATCCATAATATCTTCAATCTCTACCAGAATCTCTCGGCTATGTGCATAACTTTTATAAAACACTTAAATTAAATAATCAAATCCATAATATCTTCAATCTCTACCAGAATCTCTAGGCTATGTGCATAGGTTTTCAAATCAATTAAATTCAATAATCAAATCCATAATATCTTCAATCTCTACCAGACTCTCTAGGCTATGTGCATAAGTTTTAAAAACACCCTAATTCAATAATCAAATCCATAATATCTTCAATCTCTACCAGAATCTCTAGGCTATGTGCATAAGTTTTCAAATCACTTAAATTAAACAATAAAATCCATAATATCTTATATCTCTACCAGAATCTCTAGGCTATGTGCACAGGTTTTCAAAAAACCCTAATTCAATAATAAAATCTGTAATATCTTCAATCTCTACCAGAATCTCTAGGCTATGTGCATAAGTTTTCAAAACACCCTAATTCAATAATCAAATCCATAATATCTTCAATCTCTACCAGAATCTCAAGGCTATGTGCATAAGTTTTAAAAACACCCTAATTCAATAATCAAATCCATAATATCTTCAATCTCTACCAGAATCTCTAGACTATGTGCATAGGTTTTCAAATCACTTAAATTCAATAATCAAATCCATAAAATCTTCAATCTCTACCAGAATATCTAGGCTATGTGCATAAGTTTTCAAAACACCCAAATTCAATAATCAAATCCATAATATCTTCAATCTCTACCAGAATCTCTAGGCTATGTGCATAAGTTTTCAAAACACCCTAATTCAATAATCAAATCCAGAATATCTTATATCTCTACCAGAATCTCTAGGCTATGTGCATAAGTTTTCAAAACACTTAAATTCAATAATCAAATCCATAATATCTTCAATTTCTACCAGAATCTCTAGGCTATGTGCATAAGTTTTCAAAACACCCTAATTCAATAATCAAAACCATAATATCTTCAATCTCTACCAGAATCTCTAGGCTATGTGCATAAGTTTTAAAAACACCCTAATTCAATAATCAAATCCATAATATCTTCAATCTCTACCAGAATCTCAAGGCTATGTGCATAACTTTTCAAAACACCCAAATTCAATAATCAAATCCATAATATCTTCAATCTCTACCAGAATCTCAAGGCTATGTGCATAAGTTTTCAAAACACCCTAATTCAATAATCAAATCCATAATATCTTCAATCTCTACCAGAATCTCTAGGCTATGTGCATAAGTTTTCAAAACACCCTAATTAAATAACAAAATCCATAATATCTTCAATCTCTACCAGAATCTCTAGGCTATGTGCATAAGTTTTCAAAACACCCTAATAAAATAATCAAATCCATAATATCTTCAATCTCTACCAGATTCTCTAGGCTATGTTCATAAGTTTTCAAATCACTTAAATTCAATAATCAAATCCATAATATCTTCAATCTCTACCAGAATCTCTAGGCTATGTGCATAAGTTTTCAAAACACCCTAATTCAATAATCAAATCCATAATATCTTCAATCTCTACCAGAATCTCTAGGCTATGTGCATAAGTTTTCAAAACACCCTAATTCAATAATCAAAACCATAATATCTTCAATCTCTACCAGAATCTCTAGGCTATGTGCATAAGTTTTAAAAACACCCTAATTCAATAATCAAATCCATAATATCTTCAATCTCTAGCAGAATCTCAAGGCTATGTGCATAAGTTTTCAAAACACCCTAATTCAATAATCAAATCCATAATATCTTCAATCTCTAGCAGAATCTCAAGGCTATGTGCATAAGTTTTCATAACACCCTAATTCAATAATCAAATCCATAATATCTTCAATCTCTACCAGAATCTCTAGGCTATGTGCATAAGTTTTCAAAACACCCTAATTCAATAATCAAATCCATAATATCTTCAATCTCTACCAGAATCTCTAGGCTATGTGCATAAGTTTTCAAATCACTTAAATTAAATAACAAAATCCATAATATCTTCAATCTCTACCAGAATCTCTAGGCTATGTGCATAAGTTTTCAAAACACCCTAATAAAATAATCAAATCCATAATATCTTCAATCTCTACCAGATTCTCTAGGCTTTTTGCATAAGTTTTCAAAACACCCTAATTCAATAATCAAATCCATAATATCTTCAATCTCTACCAGAATCTCTAGGCTATGTGCATAAGTTTTCAAAACACCCCAATTCAATAATCAAATCCATAATATCTACAATCTCTACCAGAATCTAGAGGCTATGTGCATAAGGTTTCAAATTACTTAAATTCAATAATCAAATCCATAATATCTTCAATCTCTACCAGAATCTCTAGGCTATGTGCATAAGTTTTCAAAACACCCTAATTCAATAATCAAATCCATAATATCTTCAATCTCTACCAGAATCTCTAGGCTATGTGCATAAGTTTTCAAAACACTTAAATTAAATAATCAAATCCATAATATCTTCAATCTCTACCAGAATATCTAGGCTATGTGCATAAGTTGTCAAATCACTTAAATTCAATAATCCAATCCATAATATCTTCAATCTCTACCAGAATCTCTAGGCAATGTGCATAAGTTTTCGAAACACCCTAATTCAATAATCAAATCCATAATATCTTCAATCTCTACCAGAATCTCTAGGCTATGTGCATAAGTTTTCAAAACACCCTAATTCAATAATCAAATCCATAATATCTTCAATCTCTACCAGAATCTCTAGGCTATGTGCATAAGTTTTCAAATCACTTAAATTCAATAATCAAATCCATAATATCTTCAATCTCTACCAGAATCTCTAGGCTATGTGCATAAGTTTTCAAAACACCCTAATTCAATAATCAAATCCATAATATCTTCAATCTCTACCAGAATCTCTAGGCTATGTGCATAAGTTTTCCAAACACTTAAATTAAATAATCAAATCCATAATATCTTCAATCTCTACCAGAATCTCTAGGCTATGTGCATAAGTTGTCAAATCACTTAAATGCAATAATCCAATCCATAATATCTTCAATCTCTACAAGAATCTCTAGGCAATGTGCATAAGTTTTCGAAACACCCTAATTCAATAATCAAATCCATAATATCTTCAATCTCTACCAGAATCTCTAGGCTATGTGCATAAGTTTTCAAATCACTTACATTCAATAATCAAATCCATAATATCTTCAATTTCTTCCAGAATCTCTAGGCTATGTGCATAAGTTTTCAAATCACTTAAATTCAATAATAAAATCCATAATATCTTCAATCTCTACCAGTATCTCTAGGCTATGTGCATAACTTTTCAAAACACCCTAATTCAATAATCAAATCCATAATATCTTCAATCTCTACCAGAATCTCTAGGCTATGTGTATAAGTTTTCAAAACACCCTAATTCAATAATCAAATCCATAATATCTTCAATCTCTACCAGAATCTCTCGGCTATGTGCATAACTTTTCAAAACACTTAAATTAAATAATCAAATCCATAATATCTTCAATCTCTACCAGAATCTCTAGGCTATGTGCATAAGTTTTCAAATCACTTAAATTAAACAATAAAATCCATAATATCTTATATCTCTACCAGAATCTCTAGGCTATGTGCACAGGTTTTCAAAAAACCCTAATTCAATAATAAAATCTGTAATATCTTCAATCTCTACCAGTATCTCTAGGCTATGTGCATAACTTTTCAAAACACCCTAATTCCATAATCAAATCCATAATATCTTCAATCTCTACCAGAATCTCTAGGCTATGTGTATAAGTTTTCAAAACACCCTAATTCAATAATCAAATCCATAATATCTTCAATCTCTACCAGAATCTCAAGGCTATGTGCATAAGTTTTAAAAACACCCTAATTCAATAATCAAATCCATAATATCTTCAATCTCTACCAGAATCTCTAGACTATGTGCATAGGTTTTCAAATCACTTAAATTCAATAATCAAATCCATAATATCTTCAATCTCTACCAGAATATCTAGGCTATGTGCATAAGTTTTCAAAACACCCTAATTCAATAATCAAATCCATAATATCTTCAATCTCTAGCAGAATCTCTAGGCTATGTGCATAAGTTTTCAAAACACCCTAATTCAATAATCAAATCCAGAATATCTTATATCTCTACCAGAATCTCTAGGCTATGTGCATAAGTTTTCAAAACACTTAAATTCAATAATCAAATCCATAATATCTTCAATTTCTACCAGAATCTCTAGGCTATGTGCATAAGTTTTCAAAACACCCTAATTCAATAATCAAAACCATAATATCTTCAATCTCTACCAGAATCTCTAGGCTATGTGCATAAGTTTTAAAAACACCCTAATTCAATAATCAAATCCATAATATCTTCAATCTCTAGCAGAATCTCAAGGCTATGTGCATAAGTTTTCAAAACACCCAAATTCAATAATCAAATCCATAATATCTTCAATCTCTACCAGAATCTCAAGGCTATGTGCATAAGTTTTCAAAACACCCTAATTCAATAATCAAATCCATAATATCTTCAATCTCTACCAGAATCTCAAGGCTATGTGCATAAGTTTTCAAAACACCCAAATTCAATAATCAAATCCATAATATCTTCAATCTCTACCAGAATCTCTAGGCTATGTGCATAAGTTTTCAAATCACTTAAATTAAATAACAAAATCCATAATATCTTCAATCTCTACCAGAATCTCTAGGCTATGTGCATAAGTTTTCAAAACACCCTAATAAAATAATCAAATCCATAATATCTTCAATCTCTACCAGATTCTCTAGGCTATGTTCATAAGTTTTCAAATCACTTAAATTCAATAATCAAATCCATAATATCTTCAATCTCTACCAGAATCTCTAGGCTATGTGCATAAGTTTTCATAACACCCTAATTCAATAATCAAATCCATAATATCTTCAATCTCTACCAGACTCTCTAGGCTATGTGCATAAGTTTTCAAAACACCCTAATTCAATAATCAAAACCATAATATCTTCAATCTCTACCAGAATCTCTAGGCTATGTGCATAAGTTTTAAAAACACCCTAATTCAATAATCAAATCCATAATATCTTCAATCTCTAGCAGAATCTCAAGGCTATGTGCATAAGTTTTCAAAACACCCTAATTCAATAATCAAATCCATAATATCTTCAATCTCTAGCAGAATCTCAAGGCTATGTGCATAAGTTTTCATAACACCCTAATTCAATAATCAAATCCATAATATCTTCAATCTCTACCAGAATCTCTAGGCTATGTGCATAAGTTTTCAAAACACCCTAATTCAATAATCAAATCCATAATATCTTCAATCTCTACCAGAATTTCTAGGCTATGTGCATAAGTTTTCAAATCACTTAAATTAAATAACAAAATCCATAATATCTTCAATCTCTACCAGAATCTCTAGGCTATGTGCATAAGTTTTCAAAACACCCTAATAAAATAATCAAACCATAATATCTTCAATCTCTACCAGATTCTCTAGGCTATGTTCATAAGTTTTCAAATCACTTAAATTCAATAATCAAATCCATAATATCTTCAATCTCTACCAGAATCTCTAGGCTATGTGCATAAGTTTTCAAAACACCCTAATTCAATAATCAAATCCATAATATCTTCAATCTCTACCAGAATCTCTAGGCTATGTGTATAAGTTTTCAAAACACCCTAATTCAATAATCAAATCCATAATATCTTCAATCTCTACCAGAATCTCTAGGCTATGTGCATAAGTTTTAAAAACACCCTAATTCAATAATCAAATCCATAATATCTTCAATCTCTACCAGAATCTCTAGGCTATGTGCATAAGTTTTCAAAACACCCAAATTCAATAATCAAATCCATAATATCTTCAATCTCTAGCAGAATCTCAAGGCTATGTGCATAAGTTTTCAAAACACCCTAATTCAATAATCAAATCCATAATATCTTCAATCTCTACCAGAATCTCTAGGCTATGTGCATAAGTTTTCAAAACACCCTAATTCAATAATCAAATCCATAATATCTTCAATCTCTACCAGAATCTCTAGGCTATGTGCATAAGTTTTCAAATCACTTAAATTAAATAACAAAATCCATAATATCTTCAATCTCTACCAGAATCTCTAGGCTATGTGCATAAGTTTTCAAAACACCCTAATAAAATAATCAAATCCATAATATCTTCAATCTCTACCAGATTCTCTAGGCTATGTTCATAAGTTTTCAAATCACTTAAATTCAATAATCAAATCCATAATATCTTCAATCTCTACCAGAATCTCTAGGCTATGTGCATAAGTTTTCAAAACACCCTAATTCAATAATCAAATCCATAATATCTTCAATCTCTACCAGAATCTCTAGGCTATGTGCATAAGTTTTCAAAACACCCTAATTCAATAATCAAATCCATAATATCTTCAATCTCTACCAGAATCTCTAGGCTATGTGCATAAGTTTTAAAAACACCCTAATTCAATAATCAAATCAATAATATCTTCAATCTCTACCAGAATCTCTAGGCTATGTTCATAAGTTTTCAAAACACCCTAATTCAATAATCAATTCCATCATATCTTCAATCTCTACCAGAATCTCTAAGCTATGTTCATAAGTTTTAAAAACACCCTAATTCAATAAGCAAATCCATAATATCTTCAATCTCTACCAGAATCTCTAGGCTATGTGCATAAGTTTTCAAATCACTTCAATTCAATAATCAAATACATAATATCTTCAATCTCTACCAGAATCTCTAGGCTATGTGCATAAGTTTTCAAATCACTTAAATTCAATAATCAAATCCATAATATCTTCAATCTCTACCAGAATCTCTAGGCATAAGTTTTCAAAAACACCCTAATTCAATAATCAATCTATAATATATTCAATCTCTTCCAGAATCTCTAGGCTATGTGCATAAGTTTTCAAAACACCCTAATTCAATAATCAAATCCATAATATCTTCAATCTCTACCAGAATCTCTAGGCTATGTGCATAAGTTGGCAAAACACCCTAATTCAATAATCAAATCCATAATATCTTCGATCTCTACCAGAATGTCTAGGCTATGTGCATAAGTTTTCAAATCACTTAAATTCAATAATCAAATCCATAATATCTTCAATCTCTACCAGAATCTCTAGGCTATGTGCATAAGTTTTCAAATCACTTAAATTCAATAATCAAATTTTTAATATCTTTAATCTCTACCAGAATCTCTAGGCTATGTGCATAAGTTTTCAAAACACCCTAATTCAATAATCAAATCCATAATATCTTCAATCTCTACCAGAATCTCTAGGCTATGTGCATAAGTTTTCAAAACACCCCAATTCAATAATCAAATCCATAATATCTACAATCTCTACCAGAATCTAGAGGCTATGTGCATAAGGTTTCAAATTACTTAAATTCAATAATCAAATCCATAATATCTTCAATCTCTACCAGAATCTCTAGGCTATGTGCATAAGTTTTCAAAACACCCCAATTCAATAATCAAATCCATAATATCTACAATCTCTACCAGAATCTAGAGGCTATGTGCATAAGGTTTCAAATTACTTAAATTCAATAATCAAATCCATAATATCTTCAATCTCTACCAGAATCTCTAGGCTATGTGCATAAGTTTTCAAAACACCCTAATTCAATAATCAAATCCATAATATCTTCAATCTCTACCAGAATATCTAGGCTATGTGCATAAGTTTTCAAAACACTTAAATTAAATAATCAAATCCATAATATCTTCAATCTCTACCAGAATATCTAAGCTATGTGCATAAGTTGTCAAATCACTTAAATTCAATAATCCAATCCATAATATCTTCAATCTCTACCAGAATCTCTAGGCAATGTGCATAAGTTTTCGAAACACCCTAATTCAATAATCAAATCCATAATATCTTCAATCTCTACCAGAATCTCTAGGCTATGTGCATAAGTTTTCAAAACACCCTAATTCAATAATCAAATCCATAATATCTTCAATCTCTACCAGAATCTCTAGGCTATGTGCATAAGTTTTCAAATCACTTAAATTCAATAATCAAATCCATAATATCTTCAATCTCTACCAGAATCTCTAGGCTATGTGCATAAGTTTTCAAAACACCCTAATTCAATAATCAAATCCATAATATCTTCAATCTCTACCAGAATCTCTAGGCTATGTGCATAAGTTTTCCAAATACTTAAATTAAATAATCAAATCCATAATATCTTCAATCTCTACCAGAATCTCTAGGCTATGTGCATAAGTTGTCAAATCACTTAAATTCAATAATCCAATCCATAATATCTTCAATCTCTACCAGAATCTCTAGGCAATGTGCATAAGTTTTCGAAACACCCTAATTCAATAATCAAATCCATAATATCTTCAATCTCTACCAGAATCTCTAGGCTATGTGCATAAGTTTTCAAATCACTTACATTCAATAATCAAATCCATAATATCTTCAATCTCTTCCAGAATCTCTAGGCTATGTGCATAAGTTTTCAAATCACTTCAATTCAATAATAAAATCCATAATATCTTCAATCTCTACCAGAATCTCTAGGCTATGTGCATAAGTTTTCAAAACACCCTAATTCAATAATCAAATCCATAATATCTTCAATCTCTACCAGAATCTCTAGGCTATGTGTATAAGTTTTCAAAACACCCTAATTCAATAATCAAATCCATAATATCTTCAATCTCTACCAGAATCTCTCGGCTATGTGCATAACTTTTCAAAACACCCTCATTCAATAATCCAATCCATAATATCTTCAATCTCTACCAGACTCTCTAGGCTATGTGCATAAGTTTTCAAAACACCCTAATTCAATAATCAAATCCATAATATCTTCAATCTCTACCAGAATCTCTAGGCTATGTGCATAAGTTGGCAAAACACCCTAATTCCATAATCAAATCCATAATATCTTCCATCTCTACCAGAATGTCTAGGCTATGTGCATAAGTTTTCAAATCACTTAAATTCAATAATCAAATCCATAATATCTTCAATCTCTACCAGAATCTCTAGGCTATGTGCATAAGTTTTCAAATAACTTAAATTCAATAATCAAATCAATAATATCTTCAATCTCTACCAGAATCTCTAGGCTATGTGCATAAGTTTTCAAAACACCCTAATTCAATAATCAAATCCATCATATCTTCAATCTATACCAGAATCTCTAAGCAATGTTCATAAGTTTTCAAAACACCCTAATTCAATAATCAAATCCATAATATCTTCAATCTCTACCAGAATCTCTAGGCTATGTGCATAAGTTTTCAAATCACTTCAATTCAATAATCAAATCCATAATATCTTCAATCTCTACCAGAATCTCTAGGCTATGTGCATAAGTTTTCAAATCACTTAAATTCAATAATCAAATCCATAATATCTTCAATCTCTACCAGAATCTCTAGGCTTAAGTTTTCAAAAACACCCTAATTCAATAATCAATCTATAATATCTTCAATCTCTACCAGAATCTCTAGGCTATGTGCATAAGTTTTCAAAACACCCTAATTCAATAATCAAATCCATAATATCTTCAATCTCTACCAGAATCTCTAGGCTATGTGCATAAGTTGGCAAAACACCCTAATTCAATAATCAAATCCATAATATCTTCCATCTCTACCAGAATGTCTAGGCTATGTGCATAAGTTTTCAAATCACTTAAATTCAATAATCAAATCCATAATATCTTCAATCTCTACCAGAATCTCTAGGCTATGTGCATAAGTTTTCAAATCACTTAAATTCAATAATCAAATTTTTAATATCTTTAATCTCTACCAGAATCTCTAGGCTATGTGCATAAGTTTTCAAAACACCCTAATTCAATAATCAAATCCATAATATCTTCAATCTCTACCAGAATCTCTAGGCTATGTGCATAAGTTTTCAAAACACCCCAATTCAATAATCAAATCCATAATATCTACAATCTCTACCAGAATCTAGAGGCTATGTGCATAAGGTTTCAAATTACTTAAATTCAATAATCAAATCCATAATATCTTCAATCTCTACCAGAATCTCTAGGCTATGTGCATAAGTTTTCAAAACACCCTAATTCAATAATCAAATCCATAATATCTTCAATCTCTACCAGAATCTCTAGGCTATGTGCATAAGTTTTCAAAACACTTAAATTAAATAATCAAATCCATAATATCTCCAATCTCTACCAGAATATCTAGGCTATGTGCATAAGTTTTCAAATCACTTAAATTCAATAATCAAATCCATAATATCTTCAATCTCTACCAGAATCTCTAGGCATAAGTTTTCAAAAACACCCTAATTCAATAATCAATCTATAATATCTTAAATCTCTACCAGAATCTCTAGGCTATGTGCATAAGTTTTCAAAACACCCTAATTCAATAATCAAATCCATAATATCTTCAATCTCTACCAGAATCTCTAGGCTATGTGCATAAGTTGGCAAAACACCCTAATTCAATAATCAAATCCATAATATCTTCCATCTCTACCAGAATGTCTAGGCTATGTGCATAAGTTTTCAAATCACTTAAATTCAATAATCAAATCCATAATATCTTCAATCTCTACCAGAATCTCTAGGCTATGTGCATAAGTTTTCAAATCACTTAAATTCAATAATCAAATTTTTAATATCTTTAATCTCTACCAGAATCTCTAGGCTATGTGCATAAGTTTTCAAAACACCCTAATTCAATAATCAAATCCATAATATCTTCAATCTCTACCAGATCCTCTAGGCTATGTGCATAAGTTTTCAAAACACCCCAATTCAATAATCAAATCCATAATATCTACAATCTCTACCAGAATCTAGAGGCTATGTGCATAAGTTTTCAAATTACTTAAATTCAATAATCAAATCCATAATATCTTCAATCTCTACCAGAATCTCTAGGCTATGTGCATAAGTTTTCAAAACACCCTAATTCAATAATCAAATCCATAATATCTTCAATCTCTACCAGAATCTCTAGGCTATGTGCATAAGTTTTCAAAACACTTAAATTAAATAATCAAATCCATAATATCTTCAATCTCTACCAGAATATCTAGGCTATGTGCATAAGTTGTCAAATCACTTAAATTCAATAATCCAATCCATAATATCTTCAATCTCTACCAGAATCTCTACGCAATGTGCATAACTTTTCGAAACACCCTAATTCAATAATCAAATCCATAATATCTTCAATCTCTACCAGAATCTCTAGGCTATGTGCATAAGTTTTCAAAACACCCTAATTCAATAATCAAATCCATAATATCTTCAATCTCTACCAGAATCTCTAGGCTATGTGCATAAGTTTTCAAATCACTTAAATTCAATAATCAAATCCATAATATCTTCAATCTCTACCAGAATCTCTAGGCTATGTGCATAAGTTTTCAAAACACCCTAATTCAATAATCAAATCCATAATATCTTCAATCTCTACCAGAATCTCTAGGCTATGTGTATAAGTTTTCAAAACACCCAAATTCAATAATCAAATCCATAATATCTTCAATCTCTACCAGAATCTCTCGGCTATGTTCATAAGTTTTCAAAACACCCTAATTCAATAATCAAATCCATAATATCTTCAATCTCTACCAGAATCTCTAGGCTATGTGTATAAGTTTTCAAAACACCCAAATTCAATAATCAAATCCATAATATCTTCAATCTCTACCAGAATCTCTCGGCTATGTGCATAACTTTTCAAAACACCCTAATTCAATAATCAAATCCATAATATCTTCAATCTCTACCAGACTCTCTAGGCTATGTGCATAAGTTTTCAAAACACCCTAATTCAATAATCAAATCCATAATATCTTCAATCTCTACCAGAATCTCTAGGCTATGTGCATAAGTTGGCAAAACACCCTAATTCAATAATCAAATCCATAATATCTTCCATCTCTACCAGAATGTCTAGGCTATGTGCATAAGTTTTCAAATCACTTAAATTCAATAATCAAATCCATAATATCTTCAATCTCTACCAGAATCTCTAGGCTATGTGCATAAGTTTTCAAATCACTTAAATTCAATAATCAAATTTTTAATATCTTTAATCTCTACCAGAATCTCTAGGCTATGTGCATAAGTTTTCAAAACACCCTAATTCAATAATCAAATCCATAATATCTTCAATCTCTACCAGAATCTCTAGGCTATGTGCATAAGTTTTCAAAACACCCCAATTAAATAATCAAATCCATAATATCTACAATCTCTACCAGAATCTAGAGGCTATGTGCATAAGGTTTAAAATTACTTAAATTCAATAATCAAATCCATAATATCTTCAATCTCTACCAGAATCTCTAGGCTATGTGCATAAGTTTTCAAAACACCCTAATTCAATAATCAAATCCATAATATCTTCAATCTCTACCAGAATCTCTACGCTATGTGCATAAGTTTTCAAAACACTTAAATTAAATAATCAAATCCATAATATCTTCAATCTCTACCAGAATATCTAGGCTATGTGCATAAGTTGTCAAATAACTTAAATTCAATAATCCAATCCATAATATCTTCAATCTCTACCAGAATCTCAAGGCTATGTGCATAAGTTTTCAAAACACCCCAATTCAATAATCAAATCCATAATATCTACAATCTCTACCAGAATCTAGAGGCTATGTGCATAAGGTTTCAAATTACTTAAATTCAATAATCAAATCCATAATATCTTCAATCTCTACCAGAATCTCTAGGCTATGTGCATAAGTTTTCAAAACACCCCAATTCAATAATCAAATCCATAATATCTACAATCTCTACCAGAATCTAGAGGCTATGTGCATAAGGTTTCAAATTACTTAAATTCAATAATCAAATCCATAATATCTTCAATCTCTACCAGAATCTCTAGGCTATGTGCATAAGTTTTCAAAACACCCTAATTCAATAATCAAATCCATAATATCTTCAATCTCTACCAGAATATCTAGGCTATGTGCATAAGTTTTCAAAACACTTAAATTAAATAATCAAATCCATAATATCTTCAATCTCTACCAGAATATCTAAGCTATGTGCATAAGTTGTCAAATCACTTAAATTCAATAATCCAATCCATAATATCTTCAATCTCTACCAGAATCTCTAGGCAATGTGCATAAGTTTTCGAAACACCCTAATTCAATAATCAAATCCATAATATCTTCAATCTCTACCAGAATCTCTAGGCTATGTGCATAAGTTTTCAAAACACCCTAATTCAATAATCAAATCCATAATATCTTCAATCTCTACCAGAATCTCTAGGCTATGTGCATAAGTTTTCAAATCACTTAAATTCAATAATCAAATCCATAATATCTTCAATCTCTACCAGAATCTCTAGGCTATGTGCATAAGTTTTCAAAACACCCTAATTCAATAATCAAATCCATAATATCTTCAATCTCTACCAGAATCTCTAGGCTATGTGCATAAGTTTTCCAAATACTTAAATTAAATAATCAAATCCATAATATCTTCAATCTCTACCAGAATCTCTAGGCTATGTGCATAAGTTGTCAAATCACTTAAATTCAATAATCCAATCCATAATATCTTCAATCTCTACCAGAATCTCTAGGCAATGTGCATAAGTTTTCGAAACACCCTAATTCAATAATCAAATCCATAATATCTTCAATCTCTACCAGAATCTCTAGGCTATGTGCATAAGTTTTCAAATCACTTACATTCAATAATCAAATCCATAATATCTTCAATCTCTTCCAGAATCTCTAGGCTATGTGCATAAGTTTTCAAATCACTTCAATTCAATAATAAAATCCATAATATCTTCAATCTCTACCAGAATCTCTAGGCTATGTGCATAAGTTTTCAAAACACCCTAATTCAATAATCAAATCCATAATATCTTCAATCTCTACCAGAATCTCTAGGCTATGTGTATAAGTTTTCAAAACACCCTAATTCAATAATCAAATCCATAATATCTTCAATCTCTATTAGAATCTCTCGGCTATGTGCATAACTTTTCAAAACACCCTCATTCAATAATCCAATCCATAATATCTTCAATCTCTACCAGACTCTCTAGGCTATGTGCATAAGTTTTCAAAACACCCTAATTCAATAATCAAATCCATAATATCTTCAATCTCTACCAGAATCTCTAGGCTATGTGCATAAGTTGGCAAAACACCCTAATTCCATAATCAAATCCATAATATCTTCCATCTCTACCAGAATGTCTAGGCTATGTGCATAAGTTTTCAAATCACTTAAATTCAATAATCAAATCCATAATATCTTCAATCTCTACCAGAATCTCTAGGCTATGTGCATAAGTTTTCAAATAACTTAAATTCAATAATCAAATCAATAATATCTTCAATCTCTACCAGAATCTCTAGGCTATGTGCATAAGTTTTCAAAACACCCTAATTCAATAATCAAATCCATCATATCTTCAATCTCTACCAGAATCTCTAAGCAATGTTCATAAGTTTTCAAAACACCCTAATTCAATAATCAAATCCATAATATCTTCAATCTCTACCAGAATCTCTAGGCTATGTGCATAAGTTTTCAAATCACTTCAATTCAATAATCAAATCCATAATATCTTCAATCTCTACCAGAATCTCTAGGCTATGTGCATAAGTTTTCAAATCACTTAAATTCAATAATCAAATCCATAATATCTTCAATCTCTACCAGAATCTCTAGGCTTAAGTTTTCAAAAACACCCTAATTCAATAATCAATCTATAATATCTTCAATCTCTACCAGAATCTCTAGGCTATGTGCATAAGTTTTCAAAACACCCTAATTCAATAATCAAATCCATAATATCTTCAATCTCTACCAGAATCTCTAGGCTATGTGCATAAGTTGGCAAAACACCCTAATTCAATAATCAAATCCATAATATCTTCCATCTCTACCAGAATGTCTAGGCTATGTGCATAAGTTTTCAAATCACTTAAATTCAATAATCAAATCCATAATATCTTCAATCTCTACCAGAATCTCTAGGCTATGTGCATAAGTTTTCAAATCACTTAAATTCAATAATCAAATTTTTAATATCTTTAATCTCTACCAGAATCTCTAGGCTATGTGCATAAGTTTTCAAAACACCCTAATTCAATAATCAAATCCATAATATCTTCAATCTCTACCAGAATCTCTAGGCTATGTGCATAAGTTTTCAAAACACCCCAATTCAATAATCAAATCCATAATATCTACAATCTCTACCAGAATCTAGAGGCTATGTGCATAAGGTTTCAAATTACTTAAATTCAATAATCAAATCCATAATATCTTCAATCTCTACCAGAATCTCTAGGCTATGTGCATAAGTTTTCAAAACACCCTAATTCAATAATCAAATCCATAATATCTTCAATCTCTACCAGTATCTCTAGGCTATGTGCATAAGTTTTCAAAACACTTAAATTAAATAATCAAATCCATAATATCTCCAATCTCTACCAGAATATCTAGGCTATGTGCATAAGTTTTCAAATCACTTAAATTCAATAATCAAATCCATAATATCTTCAATCTCTACCAGAATCTCTAGGCATAAGTTTTCAAAAACACCCTAATTCAATAATCAATCTATAATATCTTCAATCTCTACCAGAATCTCTAGGCTATGTGCATAAGTTTTCAAAACACCCTAATTCAATAATCAAATCCATAATATCTTCAATCTCTACCAGAATCTCTAGGCTATGTGCATAAGTTGGCAAAACACCCTAATTCAATAATCAAATCCATAATATCTTCCATCTCTACCAGAATGTCTAGGCTATGTGCATAAGTTTTCAAATCACTTAAATTCAATAATCAAATCCATAATATCTTCAATCTCTACCAGAATCTCTAGGCTATGTGCATAAGTTTTCAAATCACTTAAATTCAATAATCAAATTTTTAATATCTTTAATCTCTACCAGAATCTCTAGGCTATGTGCATAAGTTTTCAAAACACCCTAATTCAATAATCAAATCCATAATATCTTCAATCTCTACCAGAATCTCTAGGCTATGTGCATAAGTTTTCAAAACACCCCAATTCAATAATCAAATCCATAATATCTACAATCTCTACCAGAATCTAGAGGCTATGTGCATAAGTTTTCAAATTACTTAAATTCAATAATCAAATCCATAATATCTTCAATCTCTACCAGAATCTCTAGGCTATGTGCATAAGTTTTCAAAACACCCTAATTCAATAATCAAATCCATAATATCTTCAATCTCTACCAGAATCTCTAGGCTATGTGCATAAGTTTTCAAAACACTTAAATTAAATAATCAAATCCATAATATCTTCAATCTCTACCAGAATATCTAGGCTATGTGCATAAGTTGTCAAATCACTTAAATTCAATAATCCAATCCATAATATCTTCAATCTCTACCAGAATCTCTACGCAATGTGCATAACTTTTCGAAACACCCTAATTCAATAATCAAATCCATAATATCTTCAATCTCTACCAGAATCTCTAGGCTATGTGCATAAGTTTTCAAAACACCCTAATTCAATAATCAAATCCATAATATCTTCAATCTCTACCAGAATCTCTAGGCTATGTGCATAAGTTTTCAAATCACTTAAATTCAATAATCAAATCCATAATATCTTCAATCTCTACCAGAATCTCTAGGCTATGTGCATAAGTTTTCAAAACACCCTAATTCAATAATCAAATCCATAATATCTTCAATCTCTACCAGAATCTCTAGGCTATGTGTATAAGTTTTCAAAACACCCAAATTCAATAATCAAATCCATAATATCTTCAATCTCTACCAGAATCTCTCGGCTATGTTCATAAGTTTTCAAAACACCCTAATTCAATAATCAAATCCATAATATCTTCAATCTCTACCAGAATCTCTAGGCTATGTGTATAAGTTTTCAAAACACCCAAATTCAATAATCAAATCCATAATATCTTCAATCTCTACCAGAATCTCTCGGCTATGTGCATAACTTTTCAAAACACCCTAATTCAATAATCAAATCCATAATATCTTCAATCTCTACCAGACTCTCTAGGCTATGTGCATAAGTTTTCAAAACACCCTAATTCAATAATCAAATCCATAATATCTTCAATCTCTACCAGAATCTCTAGGCTATGTGCATAAGTTGGCAAAACACCCTAATTCAATAATCAAATCCATAATATCTTCCATCTCTACCAGAATGTCTAGGCTATGTGCATAAGTTTTCAAATCACTTAAATTCAATAATCAAATCCATAATATCTTCAATCTCTACCAGAATCTCTAGGCTATGTGCATAAGTTTTCAAATCACTTAAATTCAATAATCAAATTTTTAATATCTTTAATCTCTACCAGAATCTCTAGGCTATGTGCATAAGTTTTCAAAACACCCTAATTCAATAATCAAATCCATAATATCTTCAATCTCTACCAGAATCTCTAGGCTATGTGCATAAGTTTTCAAAACACCCCAATTAAATAATCAAATCCATAATATCTACAATCTCTACCAGAATCTAGAGGCTATGTGCATAAGGTTTCAAATTACTTAAATTCAATAATCAAATCCATAATATCTTCAATCTCTACCAGAATCTCTAGGCTATGTGCATAAGTTTTCAAAACACCCTAATTCAATAATCAAATCCATAATATCTTCAATCTCTACCAGAATCTCTACGCTATGTGCATAAGTTTTCAAAACACTTAAATTAAATAATCAAATCCATAATATCTTCAATCTCTACCAGAATATCTAGGCTATGTGCATAAGTTGTCAAATAACTTAAATTCAATAATCCAATCCATAATATCTTCAATCTCTACCAGAATCTCAAGGCTATGTGCATAAGTTTTCAAAACACCCTAATTCAATAATCAAATCCATAATATCTTCAATCTCTACCAGAATCTCTAGGCTATGTGCATAAGTTTTCAAAACACCCTAATTCAATAATCAAATCCATAATATCTTCAATCTCTACCAGAATCTCTAGGCTATGTGCATAAGTTTTCAAATCACTTAAATTCAATAATCAAATCCATAATATCTTCAATCTCTACCAGAATCTCTAGGCTATGTGCATAAGTTTTCAAAACACCCTAATTCAATAATCAAATCCATAATATCTTCAATCTCTACCAGAATCTTTAGGCTATGTGTATAAGTTTTCAAAACACCCAAATTCAATAATCAAATCCATAATATCTTCAATCTCTACCAGAATCTCTCGGCTATGTGCATAACTTTTCAAAACACCCTAATTCAATAATCAAATCCATAATATCTTCAATCTCTACCAGAATCTCTAGGCTATGTGTATAAGTTTTCAAAACACCCAAATTCAATAATCAAATCCATAATATCTTCAATCTCTACCAGAATCTCTAGGCTATGTGTATAAGTTTTCAAAACACCCAAATTCAATAATCAAATCCATAATATCTTCAATCTCTACCAGACTCTCTAGGCTATGTGCATAAGTTTTCAAAACACCCTAATTCAATAATCAAATCCATAATATCTTCAATCTCTACCAGAATCTCTAGGCTATGTGCATAAGTTTTCAAAACACCCCAATTCAATAATCAAATCCATAATATCTACAATCTCTACCAGAATCTAGAGGCTATGTGCATAAGTTTTCAAATTACTTAAATTCAATAATCAAATCCATAATATCTTCAATCTCTACCAGAATCTCTAGGCTATGTGCATAAGTGTTCAAAACACCCTAATTCAATAATCAAATCCATAATATCTTCAATCTCTACCAGAATCTCTAGGCTATGTGCATAAGTTTTCAAAACACTTAAATTAAATAATCAAATCCATAATATCTTCAATCTCTACCAGAATATCTAGGCTATGTGCATAAGTTGTCAAATCACTTAAATTCAATAATCCAATCCATAATATCTTCAATCTCTACCAGAATCTCTAGGCAATGTGCATAAGTTTTCGAAACACCCTAATTCAATAATCAAATCCATAATATCTTCAATCTCTACCAGAATCTCTAGGCTATGTGCATAAGTTTTCAAAACACCCTAATTCAATAATCAAATCCATAATATCTTCAATCTCTACCAGAATCTCTAGGCTATGTGCGTAAGTTTTCAAATCACTTAAATTCAATAATCAAATCCATAATATCTTCAATCTCTACCAGAATCTCTAGGCTATGTGCATAAGTTTTCAAATCACTTAAATTCAATTATCAAATTTTTAATACCTTTAATCTCTACCAGAATCTCTAGGCTATGTGCATAAGTTTTCAAAACACCCTAATTCAATAATCAAATCCATAATATCTTCAATCTCTACCAGAATCTCTAGGCTATGTGTATAAGTTTTCAAAACACCCTAATTCAATAATCAAATCCATAATATCTTCAATCTCTACCAGACTCTCTAGGCTATGTGCATAAGTTTTCAAAACACCCTAATTCAATAATCAAATCCATAATATCTTCAATCTCTACCAGAATCTCTAGGCTATGTGCATAAGTTGGCAAAACACCCAAATTCAATAATCAAATCCATAATATCTTCAATCTCTACCAGAATCTCTAGGCTATGTGCATAAGTTGGCAAAACACCCAAATTCAATAATCAAATCCATAATATCTTCAATCTCTACCAGAATCTCTAGGCTATGTGAATAACTTTTCAAAACACCCTAATTCAATAATCAAATCCATAATATCTTCAATCTCTACCAGAATCTCTAGGCTATGTGTATAAGTTTTCAAAACACCCAAATTCAATAATCAAATCCATAATATCTTCAATCTCTACCAGAATCTCTAGGCTATGTGTATAAGTTTTCAAAACACCCTAATTCAATAATCAAATCCATAATATCTTCAATCTCTACCAGACTCTCTAGGCTATGTGCATAAGTTGGCAAAACACCCTAATTCAATAATCAAATCCATAATATCTTCAATCTCTACCAGAATCTCTAGGCTATGTGCATAAGTTTGCAAAACACCCAAATTCAATAATCAAATCCATAATATCTTCAATCTCTACCAGAATCTCTAGGCTATGTGTATAAGTTTTCAAAACACCCTAATTCAATAATCAAATCCATAATATCTTCAATCTCTACCAGACTCTCTAGGCTATGTGCATAAGTTTTCAAAACACCCTAATTCAATAATCAAATCCATAATATCTTCAATCTCTACCAGACTCTCTAGGCTATGTGCATAAGTTTTCAAAACACCCTAATTCAATAATCAAATCCATAATATCTTCAATCTCTACCAGAATCTCTAGGCTATGTGCATAAGTTGGCAAAACACCCTAATTCAATAATCAAATCCATAATATCTTCAATCTCTACCAGACTCTCTAGGCTATGTGTATAAGTTTTCAAAACACCCTAATTCAATAATCAAATCCATAATATCTTCAATCTCTACCAGACTCTCTAGGCTATGTGCATAAGTTTTCAAAACACCCTAATTCAATAATCAAATCCATAATATCTTCAATCTCTACCAGAATCTCTAGGCTATGTGCATATGTTTTCAAAACACCCTAATTCAATAATCAAATCCATAATATCTTCAATCTCTACCAGAATCTCTAGGCTATGTGCATAAGTTTTCAAAACACCCTAATTCAATAATCAAATCCATAATATCTTCAATCTCTACCAGAATCTCTAGGCTATGTGTATAAGTTTTCAAAACACCCAAATTCAATAATCAAATCCATAATATCTTCAATCTCTACCAGAATCTCTAGGCTATGTGTATAAGTTTTCAAAACACCCTAATTCAATAATCAAATCCATAATATCTTCAATCTCTACCAGAATCTCTAGGCTATGTGCATAAGTTTTCAAATAACTTAAATTCAATAATCAAATCCATAATATCTTCAATCTCTACCAGAATCTCTAGGCTATGTGCATAAGTTTTCAAAACACCCCAATTAAATAATCAAATCCATAATATCTACAATCTCTACCAGAATCTAGAGGCTATGTGCATAAGGTTTCAAATTACTTAAATTCAATAATCAAATCCATAATATCTTCAATCTCTACCAGAATCTCTAGGCTATGTGCATAAGTTTTCAAAACACCCTAATTCAATAATCAAATCCATAATATCTTCAATCTCTACCAGAATCTCTACGCTATGTGCATAAGTTTTCAAAACACTTAAATTAAATAATCAAATCCATAATATCTTCAATCTCTACCAGAATATCTAGGCTATGTGCATAAGTTGTCAAATAACTTAAATTCAATAATCCAATCCATAATATCTTCAATCTCTACCAGAATCTCAAGGCTATGTGCATAAGTTTTCAAAACACCCTAATTCAATAATCAAATCCATAATATCTTCAATCTCTACCAGAATCTCTAGGCTATGTGCATAAGTTTTCAAAACACCCTAATTCAATAATCAAATCCATAATATCTTCAATCTCTACCAGAATCTCTAGGCTATGTGCATAAGTTTTCAAATCACTTAAATTCAATAATCAAATCCATAATATCTTCAATCTCTACCAGAATCTCTAGGCTATGTGCATAAGTTTTCAAAACACCCTAATTCAATAATCAAATCCATAATATCTTCAATCTCTACCAGAATCTTTAGGCTATGTGTATAAGTTTTCAAAACACCCAAATTCAATAATCAAATCCATAATATCTTCAATCTCTACCAGAATCTCTCGGCTATGTGCATAACTTTTCAAAACACCCTAATTCAATAATCAAATCCATAATATCTTCAATCTCTACCAGAATCTCTAGGCTATGTGTATAAGTTTTCAAAACACCCAAATTCAATAATCAAATCCATAATATCTTCAATCTCTACCAGAATCTCTAGGCTATGTGTATAAGTTTTCAAAACACCCAAATTCAATAATCAAATCCATAATATCTTCAATCTCTACCAGACTCTCTAGGCTATGTGCATAAGTTTTCAAAACACCCTAATTCAATAATCAAATCCATAATATCTTCAATCTCTACCAGAATCTCTAGGCTATGTGCATAAGTTTTCAAAACACCCCAATTCAATAATCAAATCCATAATATCTACAATCTCTACCAGAATCTAGAGGCTATGTGCATAAGTTTTCAAAACACCCTAATTCAATAATCAAATCCATAATATCTTCAATCTCTACCAGACTCTCTAGGCTATGTGCATAAGTTTTCAAAACACCCTAATTCAATAATCAAATCCATAATATCTTCAATCTCTACCAGAATCTCTAGGCTATGTGCATAAGTTGGCAAAACACCCAAATTCAATAATCAAATCCATAATATCTTCAATCTCTACCAGAATCTCTAGGCTATGTGCATAAGTTGGCAAAACACCCAAATTCAATAATCAAATCCATAATATCTTCAATCTCTACCAGAATCTCTAGGCTATGTTAATAACTTTTCAAAACACCCTAATTCAATAATCAAATCCATAATATCTTCAATCTCTACCAGAATCTCTAGGCTATGTGTATAAGTTTTCAAAACACCCAAATTCAATAATCAAATCCATAATATCTTCAATCTCTACCAGAATCTCTAGGCTATGTGTATAAGTTTTCAAAACACCCTAATTCAATAATCAAATCCATAATATCTTCAATCTCTACCAGACTCTCTAGGCTATGTGCATAAGTTGGCAAAACACCCTAATTCAATAATCAAATCCATAATATCTTCAATCTCTACCAGAATCTCTAGGCTATGTGCATAAGTTTGCAAAACACCCAAATTCAATAATCAAATCCATAATATCTTCAATCTCTACCAGAATCTCTAGGCTATGTGTATAAGTTTTCAAAACACCCTAATTCAATAATCAAATCCATAATATCTTCAATCTCTACCAGACTCTCTAGGCTATGTGCATAAGTTTTCAAAACACCCTAATTCAATAATCAAATCCATAATATCTTCAATCTCTACCAGACTCTCTAGGCTATGTGCATAAGTTTTCAAAACACCCTAATTCAATAATCAAATCCATAATATCTTCAATCTCTACCAGAATCTCTAGGCTATGTGCATAAGTTGGCAAAACACCCTAATTCAATAATCAAATCCATAATATCTTCAATCTCTACCAGACTCTCTAGGCTATGTGTATAAGTTTTCAAAACACCCTAATTCAATAATCAAATCCATAATATCTTCAATCTCTACCAGACTCTCTAGGCTATGTGCATAAGTTTTCAAAACACCCTAATTCAATAATCAAATCCATAATATCTTCAATCTCTACCAGAATCTCTAGGCTATGTGCATATGTTTTCAAAACACCCTAATTCAATAATCAAATCCATAATATCTTCAATCTCTACCAGAATCTCTAGGCTATGTGCATAAGTTTTCAAAACACCCTAATTCAATAATCAAATCCATAATATCTTCAATCTCTACCAGAATCTCTAGGCTATGTGTATAAGTTTTCAAAACACCCAAATTCAATAATCAAATCCATAATATCTTCAATCTCTACCAGAATCTCTAGGCTATGTGTATAAGTTTTCAAAACACCCTAATTCAATAATCAAATCCATAATATCTTCAATCTCTACCAGAATCTCTAGGCTATGTGCATAAGTTTTCAAAACACCCTAATTCAATAATCAAATCCATAATATCTTCAATCTCTACCAGAATCTCTAGGCTATGTGCATAAGTTTTCAAAACACCATAATTCAATAATCAAATCCATAATATCTTCAATCTCTACCAGAATCTCTAGGCTATGTGTATAAGTTTTCAAAACACCCAAATTCAATAATCAAATCCATAATATCTTCAATCTCTACCAGAATCTCTAGGCTATGTGTATAAGTTTTCAAAACACCCTAATTCAATAATCAAATCCATAATATCTTCAATCTCTACCAGACTCTCTAGGCTATGTGCATAAGTTTTCAAAACACCCTAATTCAATAATCAAATCCATAATATCTTCAATCTCTACCAGAATCTCTAGGCTATGTGCATAAGTTGGCAAAACACCCAAATTCAATAATCAAATCCATAATATCTTCAATCTCTACCAGAATCTCTAGGCTATGTGCATAAGTTGGCAAAACACCCAAATTCAATAATCAAATCCATAATATCTTCAATCTCTACCAGAATCTCTCGGCTATGTGAATAACTTTTCAAAACACCCTAATTCAATAATCAAATCCATAATATCTTCAATCTCTACTAGAATCTCTAGGCTATGTGTATAAGTTTTCAAAACACCCAAATTCAATAATCAAATCCATAATATCTTCAATCTCTACCAGAATCTCTAGGCTATGTGTATAAGTTTTCAAAACACCCTAATTCAATAATCAAATCCATAATATCTTCAATCTCTACCAGACTCTCTAGGCTATGTGCATAAGTTGGCAAAACACCCAAATTCAATAATCAAATCCATAATATCTTCAATCTCTACCAGAATCTCTAGGCTATGTGCATAAGTTGGCAAAACACCCAAATTCAATAATCAAATCCATAATATCTTTAATCTCTACCAGAATCTCTAGGCTATGTGTATAAGTTTTCAAAACACCCTAATTCAATAATCAAATCCATAATATCTTCAATCTCTACCAGACTCTCTAGGCTATGTGCATAAGTTTTCAAAACACCCTAATTCAATAATCAAATCCATAATATCTTCAATCTCTACCAGACTCTCTAGGCTATGTGCATAAGTTTTCAAAACACCCTAATTCAATAATCAAATCCATAATATCTTCAATCTCTACCAGAATCTCTAGGCTATGTGCATAAGTTTTCAAAACACCCTAATTCAATAATCAAATCCATAATATCTTCAATCTCTACCAGACTCTCTAGGCTATGTGCATAAGTTTTCAAAACACCCTAATTCAATAATCAAATCCATAATATCTTCAATCTCTACCAGACTCTCTAGGCTATGTGCATAAGTTGCCAAAACACCCTAATTCAATAATCAAATCCATAATATCTTCAATCTCTACCAGACTCTCTAGGCTATGTGCATAAGTTTTCAAAACACCCTAATTCAATAATCAAATCCATAATATCTTCAATCTCTACCAGAATCTCTAGGCTATGTGCATAAGTTGGCAAAACACCCTAATTCAATAATCAAATCCATAATATCTTCCATGTCTACCAGAATGTCTAGGCTATGTGCATAAGTTTTCAAATCACTTAAATTCAATAATCAAATCCATCATATCTTCAATCTCTACCAGAATCTCTAAGCTATGTGCATAAGTTTTCAATCACTTAAATTCAATAATCAAATTTTTAATATCTTTAATCTCTACTAGAATCTCTAGGCTATGTGCATAAGGTTTCAAAACACCCTAATTCAATAATCAAATCCATAATATCTTCAATCTCTACCAGAATCTCTAGGCTATGTGCATAAGTTTTCAAAACACCCTAAATCAATAATCAAATCCATAATATCTTCAATCTCTACCAGAATCTCTAGGCTATGTGCATAAGTTTTCAAAACACTTAAATTAAATAATCAAATCCATAATATCTTCAATCTCTACCAGAATATCTAGGCTATGTGCATAAGTTGTCAAATCACTTAAATTCAATAATCCAATCCATAATATCTTCAATCTCTACCAGAATCTCTAGGCTATGTGTATAAGTTTTCAAAACACCCTAATTCAATAATCAAATCCATAATATCTTCAATCTTAACCAGAATCTCTAGGCTATGTGCATAACTTTTCAAAACACCCTCATTCAATAATCAAATCCATAATATCTTCAATCTCTACCAGAATCTCTAGGCTATGTGCATAAGTTTTCAAAACACCCTAATTCAATAATCAAATCCATAATATCTTCAATCTCTACCAGAATCTCTAGGCTATGTGCATAACTTTTCAAAACACTCTCATTCAATAATCAAATCCATAATATCTTCAATCTCTACCAGAATCTCTAGGCTATGTGCATAAGTTTTCAAAACACCCTCATTCAATAATCAAATCCATAATATCTTCAATCTCTACCAGAATCTCTAGGCTATGTGCATAACTTTTCAAAACACCCTCATTCAATAATCAAATCCATAATATCTTCAATCTCTACCAGAATCTCTAGGCTATGTGCATAACTTTTCAAAACACCCTCATTCAATAATCAAATCCATAATATCTTCAATCTCTACCAGACTCTCTAGGCTATGTGCATAAGTTTTAAAAACACCCTTATTCAATAATCAAATCCATAATATCGTCAATCTCTACCAGAATCTCTAGGCTATGTGCATAAGTTTTCAAAACACCCTAATTCAATAATCAAATCCATAATATCTTCAATCTCTACCAGAATCTCTAGTCTATGTGCATAAGTTTTAAAAACACCCTAATTAAATAATCAAATCCATAATATCGTCAATCTCTACCAGAATCTCTAGGCTATGTGCATAAGTTTTCAAAACACCCTCATTCAATAATCAAATCCATAATATCTTCAATCTCTACCAGAATCTCTAGGCTATGTGCATAACTTTTCAAAACACCCTCATTCAATAATCAAATCCATAATATCTTCAATCTCTACCAGAATCTCTAGGCTATGTGCATAAGTTTTCAAAACACCCTAATTCAATAATCAAATCCATAATATCTTCAATCTCTACCAGAATCTCTAGGCTATGTGCATAACTTTTCAAAACACCCTCATTCAATAATCAAATCCATAATATCTTCAATCTCTACCAGAATCTCTAGGCTATGTGCATAACTTTTCAAAACACCCTCATTCAATAATCAAATCCATAATATCTTCAATCTCTACCAGAATCTCTAGGCTATGTGCATAACTTTTCAAAACACCCTCATTCAATAATCAAATCTATAATATCTTCAATCTCTACCAGAATCTCTAGGCTATGTGCATAACTTTTCAAAACACCCTCATTCAATAATCAAATCCATAATATCTTCAATCTCTACCAGACTCTCTAGGCTATGTGCATAAGTTTTAAAAACACCCTAATTAAATAATCAAATCCATAATATCGTCAATCTCTACCAGAATCTCTAGGCTATGTGCATAAGTTTTCAAAACACCCTAATTCAATAATCAAATCCATAATATCTTCAATCTCTACCAGAATCTCTAGGCTATGTGCATAAGTTTTAAAAACACCCTAATTAAATAATCAAATCCATAATATCCTCAATCTCTACCAGAATCTCTAGGCTATGTGCATAAGTTTTCAAAACACCCTAATTCAATAATCAAATCCATAATATCTTCAATCTCTACCAGAATCTCTAGGCTATGTGCATAAGTTTTCAAAACACTTAAATTAAATAATCAAATCCATAATATCTTCAATCTCTACCAGAATATCTAGGCTATGTGCATAAGTTGTCAAATCACTTAAATTCAATAATCCAATCCATAATATCTTCAATCTCTACCAGAATCTCTAGGCTATGTGCATAAGTTGGCAAAACACCCTAATTCCATAATCAAATCCATAATATCTTCCATCTCTACCAGAATGTCTAGGCTATGTGCATAAGTTTTCAAATCACTTAAATTCAATAATCAAATCCATAATATCTTCAATCTCTACCAGAATCTCTAGGCTATGTGCATAAGTTTTCAAATCACTTAAATTCAATAATCAAATTTTTAATATCTTTAATCTCTACCAGAATCTCTAGGCTATGTGCATAAGTTTTCAAAACACCCTAATTCAATAATCAAATCCATAATATCTTCAATCTCTACCAGAATCTCTAGGCTATGTGCATAAGTTTTCAAAACACCCTAATTCAATAATCAAATCCATAATATCTTCAATCTCTACCAGAATCTCTAGGCTATGTGCATAAGTTTTAAAAACACCCTAATTCAATAATCAAATCCATAATATCTTCAATCTCTACCAGAATCTCTAGGCTATGTGCATAAGTTTTCAAATCACTTAAATTCAATAATCAAATCAATAATATCTTCAATCTCTACCAGAATCTCTAGGCTATGTGCATAAGTTTTCAAAACACCCTAATTCAATAATCAAATCCATCATATCTTCAATCTCTACCAGAATCTCTAAGCTATGTTCATAAGTTTTCAAAACACCCTAATTCAATAATCAAATCCATATCTTCAATCTCTACCAGAATCTCTAGGCTATGTGCATAAGTTTTCAAATCACTTCAATTCAATAATCAAATCCATAATATCTTCAATCTCTACCAGAATCTCTAGGCTATGTGCATAAGTTTTCAAATCACTTAAATTCAATAATCAAGTCAATAATATCTTCAATCTCTACCAGAATCTCTGGGCATAAGTTTTCAAAAACACCCTTATTAAAAATCAATCTATAATATCTTCAATCTCTACCAGAATCTCTAGGCTATGTGCATAAGTTTTCAAAACACCCTAATTCAATAATACAATCCTTAATATCTTCAATCTCTACCAGAATCTCTAGGCTATGTGCATAAGTTGGCAAAACACCCTAATTCAATAATCAAATCCATAATATCTTCCATCTCTACCAGAATGTCTAGGCTATGTGCATAAGTTTTCAAATCACTTAAATTCAATAATCAAATCCATAATATCTTCAATCTCTACCAGAATCTCAAGGCTATGTGCATAAGTTTTCAAATCACTTAAATTCAATAATCAAATTTTAAATATCTTTAATCTCTACCAGAATCTCTAGGCTATGTGCATAAGTTTTCAAAACACCCTAATTCAATAATCAAATCCATAATATCTTCAATCTCTACCAGAATCTCTAGGCTATGTGCATAAGTTTTCAAATCACTTAAATTCAATAATCAAATCAATAATATCTTCAATCTCTACCAGAATCTCTAGGCTATGTGCATAAGTTTTCAAAACACCCTAATTCAATAATCAAATCCATCATATCTTCAATCTCTACCAGAATCTCTAAGCTATGTTCATAAGTTTTCAAAACACCCTAATTCAATAATCAAATCCATATCTTCAATCTCTACCAGAATCTCTAGGCTATGTGCATAAGTTTTCAAATCACTTCAATTCAATAATCAAATCCATAATATCTTCAATCTCTACCAGAATCTCTAGGCTATGTGCATAAGTTTTCAAATCACTTAAATTCAATAATCAAATCCATAATATCTTCAATCTCTACCAGAATCTCTAGGCATAAGTTTTCAAAAACACCCTAATTCAATAATCAATCTATAATATCTTCAATCTCTAGCAGAATCTCTAGGCTATGTGCATAAGTTTTCAAAACACCCTAATTCAATAATCAAATCCATAATATCTTCAATCTCTACCAGAATCTCTAGGCTATGTGCATAAGTTGGCAAAACACCCTAATTCAATAATCAAATCCATAATATCTTCCATCTCTACCAGAATGTCCAGGCTATGTGCATAAGTTTTCAAATCACTTAAATTCAATAATCAAATCCATAATATCTTCAATCTCTACCAGAATCTCAAGGCTATGTGCATAAGTTTTCAAATCACTTAAATTCAATAATCAAATTTTTAATATCTTTAATCTCTACCAGAATCTCTAGGCTATGTGCATAAGTTTTCAAAACACACTAATTCAATAATCAAATCCATAATATCTTCAATCTCTACCAGAATCTCTAGGCTATGTGCATAAGTTTTCAAAACATCCCAATTCAATAATCAAATCCATAATATCTACAATCTCTACCAGAATCTAGAGGCTATGTGCATAAGGTTTCAAATTACTTAAATTCAATAATCAAATCCATAATATCTTCAATCTCTACCAGAATCTCTAGGCTATGTGCATAAGTTTTCAAAACACCCTAATTCAATAATCAAATCCATAATATCTTCAATCTCTACCAGAATCTCTAGGCTATGTGCATAAGTTTTCAAAACACTTAAATTAAATAATCAAATCCATAATATCTTCAATCTCTACCAGAATATCTAGGCTATGTGCATAAGTTGTCAAATCACTTTAATTCAATAATCCAATCCATAATATCTTCAATCTCTACCAGAATCTCTAGGCAATGTGCATAAGTTTTCGAAACACCCTAATTCAATAATCAAATCCATAATATCTTCAATCTCTACCAGAATCTCTAGGCTATGTGCATAAGTTTTCAAAACACCCTAATTCAATAATCAAATCCATAATATCTTCAATCTCTACCAGAATCTCTAGGCTATGTGCATAAGTTTTCAAATCACTTAAATTCAATAATCAAATCCATAATATCTTCAATCTCTACCAGAATCTCTAGGCTATGTGCATAAGTTTTCAAAACACCCTAATTCAATAATCAAATCCATAATATCTTCAATCTCTACCAGAATTTCTAGTCTATGTGTATAAGTTTTCAAAACACCCAAATTCAATAATCAAATCCATAATATCTTCAATCTCTACCAGAATCTCTCGGCTATGTGCATAACTTTTCAAAACACCCTAATTCAATAATCAAATCCATAATATCTTCAATCTCTACCAGAATCTCTAGGCTATGTGTATAAGTTTTCAAAACACACAAATTCAATAATCAAATCCATAATATCTTCAATCTCTACCAGAATCTCTCGGCTATGTGCATAACTTTTCAAAACACCCTAATTCAATAATCAAATCCATAATATCTTCAATCTCTACCAGAATCTCTAGGCTATGTGTATAAGTTTTCAAAACACCCAAATTCAATAATCAAATCCATAATATCTTCAATCTCTACCAGACTCTCTAGGCTATGTGCATAAGTTTTCAAAACACCCTAATTCAATAATCAAATCCATAATATCTTCAATCTCTACCAGAATCTCTAGGCTATGTGCATAAGTTGGCAAAACACCCTAATTCAATAATCAAATCCATAATATCTTCCATCTCTACCAGAATGTCTAGGCTATGTGCATAAGTTTTCAAATCACTTAAATTCAATAATCAAATCCATAATATCTTCAATCTCTACCAGAATCTCTAGGCTATGTGCATAAGTTTTCAAATCACTTAAATTCAATAATCAAATTTTTAATATCTTTAATCTCTACCAGAATCTCTAGGTTATGTGCATAAGTTTTCAAAACACCCTAATTCAATAATCAAATCCATAATATCTTCAATCTCTACCAGAATCTCTAGGCTATGTGCATAAGTTTTCAAAACACCCCAATTCAATAATCAAATCCATAATATCTACAATCTCTACCAGAATCTAGAGGCTATGTGCATAAGGTTTCAAATTACTTAAATTCAATAATCAAATCCATAATATCTTCAATCTCTACCAGAATCTGTAGGCTATGTGCATAAGTTTTCAAAACACCCTAATTCAATAATCAAATCCATAATATCTTCAATCTCTACCAGAATCTCTAGGCTATGTGCATAAGTTTTCAAAACACTTAAATTAAATAATCAAATCCATAATATCTTCAATCTCTACCAGAATATCTAGGCTATGTGCATAAGTTGTCAAATCACTTAAATTCAATAATCCAATCCATAATATCTTCAATCTCTACCAGAATCTCAAGGCTATGTGCATAAGTTTTCAAAACACCCTAATTCAATAATCAAATCCATAATATCTTCAATCTCTACCAGAATCTCTAGGCTATGTGCATAAGTTTTCAAAACACCCTAATTCAATAATCAAATCCATAATATCTTCAATCTCTACCAGAATCTCTAGGCTATGTGCATAAGTTTTCAAATCACTTAAATTCAATAATCAAATCCATAATATCTTCAATCTCTACCAGAATCTCTAGGCTATGTGCATAAGTTTTCAAAACACCCCAATTCAATAATCAAATCCATAATATCTTCAATCTCTACCAGAATCTCTAGGCTATGTGTATAAGTTTTCAAAACACCCAAATTCAATGATCAAATCCATAATATCTTCAATCTCTACCAGAATCTCTCGGCTATGTGCATAACTTTTCAAATCACTTAAATTCAATAATAAAATCCATAATATCTTCAATCTCTACCAGAATCTCTAGGCTATGTGCATAACTTTTCAAAACACCCTAATTCGATAATCAAATCCATAATATCTTCAATCTCTACCAGAATCTCTCGGCTATGTGCATAAGTTTTTTACATAATATCTTCAATCTCTACCAGAATCTCTAGGCTATGTGCATAAGTTTTCAAATCACTTAAATTCAATAATCAAATCCATAATATCTTCAATCTCTACCAGAATCTCTAGGCATAAGTTTTCAAAAATCAATCTCTACCAGAATCTCTAGGCTATGTGCATAAGTTTTCAAAACACCCTAATTCAATAATCAAATCCATGATATCTTCAATCTCTACCAGAATCTCTAGGCTATGTGCATAAGTTTTAAAAACACTTAAATTCAATAATCAAATCCATAATATCTTCCATCTCTACCAGAATCTCTAGGCTATGTGCATAAGTTTTCAAATCACTTAAATTCAATAATCCAATCCATAATATCTTCAATCTCTACCAGAATCTCTAGGCTATGTACATAAGTTTTCAAAACACCCTAATTCAATCATCAAATCCATAATATCTTCAATCTCTACCAGAATCTCTAGGCTATGTGCATAAGTTTTCAAAACACCCTAATTCAATAATCAAATCCATAATATCTTCAATCTCTACCAGAATCTCTAGGCTATGTGCATAAGTTTTCAAAACACCCTAATTCAATCATCACATCCATAATATCTTCAATCTCTACCATAATCTCTAGGCTATGTGCATAAGTTTTCAAATCACTTAAATTCAATAATCAAATCCATAATATCTTCAATCTCTACCAGAATCTCTAGGCTATGTGCATAAGTTTTCAAAACACCCTTTTTCAATAATCAAATCCATAATATCTTCAATGTCTACCAGAATCTCTAGACTATGTGCATAAGTGTTCAAAACACCCTAATTCAATAATCAAATCCATAATATCTTCCATCTCTACCAGAATCTCTAGGCTATGTGCATAACTTTTCAAAACACCCTAATTCAATAATCAAATCCATAATATCTTCAATCTCTAGCAGAGTCTCAAGGCTATGTGCATAAGTTTTCAAAACACCCTAATTCAATAATCAAATCCATAATATCTTCAATCTCTACCAGAATCTCTAGGCTATGTGCATAAGTTTTCAAAACACCCTAATTCAATAATCAAATCCATAATATCTTCAATCTCTACCAGAATCTCTAGGCTATGTGCATAAGTTTTCAAAACACCCTAATTAAATAATCAAATCCATAATATCTTCAATCTCTACCAGAATCTCTAGGCTATGTTCATAAGTTTTCAAAATACCCTAATTCAATAATCAAATCCATCATATCTTCAATCTCTACCAGAATCTCTAAGCTATGTTCATAAGTTTTAAAAACACCCTAATTCAATAATCAAATCCATAATATCTTCAATCTCTACCAGAATCTCTAGGCTATGTGCATAAGTTTTAAAAACACCCTAATTAAATAATCAAATCCATAATATCGTCAATCTCTACCAGAATCTCTAGGCTATGTGCATAAGTTTTCAAATCACTTAAATTCAATAATCAAATCCATAATATCTTCAATCTCTACCAGAATCTCTAGGCTATGTTCATAAGTTTTCAAAACACCCTTATTCAATAATCAAATCCATCATATCTTCAATCTCTACCAGAATCTCTAGGCTATGTGCATAAGTTTTAAAAACACCCTAATTCAATAATCAAATCCATAATATCTTCAATCTCTACCAGAATATCTAGGCTATGTGCATAAGTTTTCAAATCACTTAAATTAAATAATCCAATCCATAATATCTTCAATCTCTACCAGAATCTCTAGGCTATGTGCATAAGTTTTCAAAACACCCTAATTCAATAATCAAATCCATAATATGTTCAATCTCTACCAGAATCTCAAAGCTGTGTTCACAAGTTTTCAAAACACCCTAATTCAATAATCAAATCCATAATATCTTCAATCTCTACCAGAATCTCTAGGCTATGTGCATAAGTGTTCAAAACACCCTAATTCAATAATCAAATCCATAATATCTTTAATCTCAACCAGAATCTCTAAGCTATGTGCATAAGTTTTCAAACACCCTAATTCAATAATCAAATCCATAATATCTTCAATCTCAACCAGAATCTCTAGGCTATGTGCATAAGTTTTCAAATCACTTAAATTCAATAATCAAATCCATAATATCTTCAATCTCTAGCAGAATCTCTAGGCTATGTGCATAAGTTTTCAAAACACCCTTATTCAATAATCAAATCCATAATATCTTCAATGTCTACCAGAATCTCTAGACTATGTGCATAAGTGTTCAAAACACCCTAATTCAATAATCAAATCCATAATATCTTCAATCTCTACCAGAATCTCTAGGCTATGTGCATAACTTTTCAAAACACCCTAATTCAATAATCAAATCCATAATATCTTCAATCTCTAGCAGAGTCTCAAGGCTATGTGCATAAGTTTTCAAAACACCCTAATTCAATAATCAAATCCATAATATCTTCAATCTCTACCAGAATCTCTAGGCTATGTGCATAAGTTTTCAAAACACCCTAATTCAATAATCAAATCCATAATATCTTCAATCTCTACCAGAATCTCTAGGCTATGTGCATAAGTTTTCAAAACACCCTAATTAAATAATCAAATCCATAATATCTTCAATCTCTACCAGAATCTCTAGGCTATGTTCATAAGTTTTCAAAATACCCTAATTCAATAATCAAATCCATCATATCTTCAATCTCTACCAGAATCTCTAAGCTATGTTCATAAGTTTTAAAAACACCCTAATTCAATAATCAAATCCATAATATCTTTAATCTCTACCAGAATCTCTAGGCTATGTGCATAAGTTTTAAAAACACCCTAATTAAATAATCAAATCCATAATATCGTCAATCTCTACCAGAATCTCTAGGCTATGTGCATAAGTTTTCAAATCACTTAAATTCAATAATCAAATCCATAATATCTTCAATCTCTACCAGAATCTCTAGGCTATGTTCATAAGTTTTCAAAACACCCTTATTCAATAATCAAATCCATCATATCTTCAATCTCTACCAGAATCTCTAGGCTATGTGCATAAGTTTTAAAAACACCCTAATTCAATAATCAAATCCATAATATCTTCAATCTCTACCAGAATATCTAGGCTATGTGCATAAGTTTTCAAATCACTTAAATTAAATAATCCAATCCATAATATCTTCAATCTCTACCAGAATCTCTAGGCTATGTGTATAAGTTTTCAAAACACCCTAATTCAATAATCAAATCCATAATATCTTCAATCTCTACCAGAATCTCTAGGCTATGTGCATAACTTTTCAAAACACCCTCATTCAATAATCAAATCCATAATATCTTCAATCTCTACCAGAATCTCTAGGCTATGTGCATAAGTTTTCAAAACACCCTAATTCAATAATCAAATCCATAATATCTTCAATCTCTACCAGAATCTCTAGGCTATGTGCATAACTTTTCAAAACACCCTCATTCAATAATCAAATCCATAATATCTTCAATCTCTACCAGAATCTCTAGGCTATGTGCATAACTTTTCAAAACACCCTCATTCAATAATCAAATCCATAATATCTTCAATCTCTACCAGAATCTCTTGGCTATGTGCATAACTTTTCAAAACACCCTCATTCAATAATCAAATCCATAATATCTTCAATCTCTACCAGAATCTCTAGGCTATGTGCATAACTTTTCAAAACACCCTCATTCAATAATCAAATCCATAATATCTTCAATCTCTACCAGACTCTCTAGGCTATTCGCATAAGTTTTAAAAACACCCTAATTAAATAATCAAATCCATAATATCGTCAATCTCTACCAGAATCTCTAGGCTATGTGCATAAGTTTTCAAAACACCCTAATTCAATAATCAAATCCATCATATCTTCAATCTCTACCAGAATCTCTAAGCTATGTTCATAAGTTTTCAAAACACCCTAATTCAATAATCAAATCCATAATATCTTCAATCTCTACCAGAATCTCTAGGCTATGTGCATAAGTTTTCAAAACACTCTAATTCAATAATCAAATCCATAATATCTTCAATCTCTACCAGAATCTCTAGGCTATGTGCATAAGTTTTCAAATCACTTAAATTCAATAATCAAATCCATAATATCTTCAATCTCTACCAGAATCTCTAGGCTATGTGCATAAGTTTTCAAAAGACCCTAATTCAATAATCAAATCCATAATATCTTCAATCTCTACCAGAATCTCTAGGCTATGTTCATAAGTTTTCGAATCACTTAAATGCAATAATCAAATCCATAATATCTTCAATCTCTACCAGAATCTCTAGGCTATGTGCATAAGTTTTCGAATCACTTAAATGCAATAATCAAATCCATAATATCTTCAATCTCTACCAGAATCTCTAGGCTATGTGCATAAGTTTTCAAATCACTTAAATTCAATAATCAAATCCATAATATCTTCAATCTCTACCAGAATCTCTAGGCTATGTGCATAAGTTTTCAAAAGACCCTAATTCAATAATCAAATCCATAATATCTTCAATCTCTACCAGAATCTCTAGGCTATGTTCATAAGTTTTCGAATCACTTAAATGCAATAATCAAATCTATAATATCTTCAATCTCTACCAGAATCTCTAGGCTATGTGCATAAGTTTTCGAATCACTTAAATGCAATAATCAAATCCATAATATCTTCAATCTCTACCAGAATCTCTAGGCTATGTGCATAAGTTTTCAAATCACTTAAATTAAATAATCAAATCCATAATATCTTCAATCTCTACCAGAATCTCTAGGCTATGTGCATAAGTTTTCAAAACACTCTAATTCAATAATCAAACCCATAATATCTTCAATCTCTACCAGAATCTCTAGGCTATGTTCATAAGTTTTCGAATCACTTAAATGCAATAATCAAATCCATAATATCTTCAATCTCTACCAGAATCTCTAGGCTATGTGCATAAGTTTTCGAATCACTTAAATGCAATAATCAAATCCATAATATCTTCAATCTCTACCAGAATCTCTAGGCTATGTGCATAAGTTTTCAAAAGACCCTAATTCAATAATCAAATCCATAATATCTTCAATCTCTACCAGAATATCTAGGCTACGTTCATAAGTTTTCAAAATACCCTAATTCAATAATCAAATCCATCATATCTTCAATCTCTACCAGAATCTCTAAGCTATGTTCATAAGTTGTCAAAACACCCTAATTCAATAATCAAATCCATAATATCTTCAATCCCTACCAGAATCTCTAGGCTATGTGCATAAGTTTTCAAAACACCCTAATTCAATAATCAAATCCATAATATCTTCAATCTCTAGCAGAATCTCAAGGCTATGTGCACAAGTTTTCAAAACACCCTAATTCAATAATCAAATCCATAATATCTTCAATCTCTACCAGAATCTCTAGGCTATGTGCATAAGTTTTCAAAACACCCTAATTCAATAATCAAATCCATAATATCTTCAATATCTACCAGAATCTCTAGGCTATGTGCATAAGTTTTCAAATCACTTTAATTCAATAATCAAATCCATAATATCTTCAATCTCTACCAGAATCTCTAGGCTATGTGCATAAGTTTTCAAAAGACCCTAATTCAATAATCAAATCCATAATATCTTCAATCTCTACCAGAATCTCTAGGCTATGTGCATAAGTTGTCAAATAACATAAATTAAATAATCCAATCCATAATATCTTCAATCTCTACCAGAATCTCTAGGCAATGTGCATAAGTTTTCGAAACACCCTAATTCAATAATCAAATCCATAATATCTTCAATCTCTACCAGAATCTCTAGGCTATGTGCATAAGTTTTCAAATCACTTTAATTCAATAATAAAATCCATAATATCTTCAATCTCTACCAGAATCTCTAGGCTATGTGCATAAGTTTTACAATCACTTAAATTCAATAATAAAATCCATAATATCTTCAATCTCTACCAGAATCTCTAGGCTATGTGCATAACTTTTCAAAACACCCTAATTCAATAATCAAATCCATAATATCTTTTATCTCTACCAGAATCTCTAGGCTATGTGTATAAGTTTTCAAAACACCCTAATTCAATAATCAAATCCATAATATCTTCAATCTCTACCAGAATCTCTCGGCTATGTGCATAAGTTTTCAAAACACTTAAATTCAATAATCAAATCCATAATATCTTCAATCTCTACCAGAATCTCTAGGCTATGTGCATAAGTTTTCAAAACACCCTAATTCAATAATCAAATCCATAATATGTTCAATCTCTACCAGAATCTCAAAGCTGTGTTCACAAGTTTTCAAAACACCCTAATTCAATAATCAAATCCATAATATCTTCAATCTCTACCAGAATCTCTAGGCTATGTGCATAAGTGTTCAAAACACCCTAATTCAATAATCAAATCCATAATATCTTTAATCTCAACCAGAATCTCTAAGCTATGTGCATAAGTTTTCAAACACCCTAATTCAATAATCAAATCCATAATATCTTCAATCTCTACCAGAATCTCTAGGCTATGTGCATAAGTTTTCAAATCACTTAAATTCAATAATCAAATCCATAATATCTTCAATCTCTACCAGAATCTCTAGGCTATGTTCATAAGTTTTCAAAATACCCTAATTAAATAATCAAATCCATCATATCTTCAATCTCTACCAGAATCTCTAAGCTATGTTCATAAGTTTTCAAAACACCCTAATTCAATAATCAAATCCATAATATCTTCAATCTCTACCAGAATCTCTAGGCTATGTGCATAAGTTTTCAAAACACCCTAATTCAATAATCAAATCCATAATATCTTCAATCTCTACCAGAATCTCTAGGCTATGTGCATAAGTTTTCAAATCACTTAAATTCAATAATCAAATCCATAATATCTTCAATCTCTACCAGAATCTCTAGGCTATGTGCATAAGTTTTCAAAAGACCCTAATTCAATAATCAAATCCATAATATCTTCAATCTCTACCAGAATCTCTAGGCTATGTTCATAAGTTTTCGAATCATTTAAATGCAATAATCAAATCCATAATATCTTCAATCTCTACCAGAATCTCTAGGCTATGTGCATAAGTTTTCGAATCACTTAAATGCAATAATCAAATCCATAATATCTTCAATCTCTACCAGAATCTCTAGGCTATGTGCATAAGTTTTCAAATCACTTAAATTCAATAATCAAATCCATAATATCTTCAATCTCTACCAGAATCTCTAGGCTATGTGCATAAGTTTTCAAAAGACCCTAATTCAATAATCAAATCCATAATGTCTTCAATCTCTACCAGAATCTCTAGGCTATGTGCATAAGTTTTCGAATCACTTAAATGCAATAATCAAATCCATAATATCTTCAATCTCTACCAGAATCTCTAGGCTATGTGCATAAGTTTTCAAATCACTTAAATTAAATAATCAAATCCATAATATCTTCAATCTCTACCAGAATCTCTAGGCTATGTGCATAAGTTGTCAAATAACATAAATTAAATAATCCAATCCATAATATCTTCAATCTCTACCAGAATCTCTAGGCAATGTGCATAAGTTTTCGAAACACCCTAATTCAATAATCAAATCCATAATATCTTCAATCTCTACCAGAATCTCTAGGCTATGTGCATAAGTTTTCAAATCACTTTAATTCAATAATAAAATCCATAATATCTTCAATCTCTACCAGAATCTCTAGGCTATGTGCATAAGTTTTCGAATCACTTAAATGCAATAATCAAATCCATAATATCTTCAATCTCTACCAGAATCTCTAGGCTATGTGCATAAGTTTTCAAATCACTTAAATTAAATAATCAAATCCATAATATCTTCAATCTCTACCAGAATCTCTAGGCTATGTGCATAAGTTGTCAAATAACATAAATTAAATAATCCAATCCATAATATCTTCAATCTCTACCAGAATCTCTAGGCAATGTGCATAAGTTTTCGAAACACCCTAATTCAATAATCAAATCCATAATATCTTCAATCTCTACCAGAATCTCTAGGCTATGTGCATAAGTTTTCAAATCACTTTAATTCAATAATAAAATCCATAATATCTTCAATCTCTACCAGAATCTCTAGGCTATGTGCATAAGTTTTCAAATCACTTAAATTCAATAATAAAATCCATAATATCTTCAATCTCTACCAGAATCTCTAGGCTATGTGCATAACTTTTCAAAACACCCTAATTCAATAATCAAATCCATAATATCTTCAATCTCTACCAGAATCTCTAGGCTATGTGTATAAGTTTTCAAAACACCCTAATTCAATAATCAAATCCATAATATCTTCAATCTCTACCAGAATCTCTCGGCTATGTGCATAAGTTTTCAAAACACTTAAATTCAATAATCAAATTCATAATATCTTCAATCTCTACCAGAATCTCTAGGCTATGTGCATAAGTTTTCAAAACACCCTAATTCAATAATCAAATCCATAATATGTTCAATCTCTACCAGAATCTCAAAGCTGTGTTCACAAGTTTTCAAAACACCCTAATTCAATAATCAAATCCATAATATCTTCAATCTCTACCAAAATCTCTAGGCTATGTGCATAAGTGTTCAAAACACCCTAATTCAATAATCAAATCCATAATATCTTTAATCTCAACCAGAATCTCTAAGCTATGTGCATAAGGTTTCAAACACCCTAATTCAATAATCAAATCCATAATATCTTCAATCTCTACCAGAATCTCTAGGCTATGTGCATAAGTTTTCAAATCACTTAAATTCAATAATCAAATCCATAATATCTTCAATCTCTAGCAGAATCTCTAGGCTATGTGCATAAGTTTTCAAAACACCCTAATTCAATAATCAAATCCATAATATCTTCAATGTCTACCAGAATCTCTAGATTATGTGCATAAGTGTTCAAAACACCCTAATTCAATAATCAAATCCATAATATCTTCCATCTCTACCAGAATCTCTAGGCTATGTGCATAACTTTTCAAAACACCCTAATTCAATAATCAAATCCATAATATCTTCAATCTCTAGCAGAATCTCAAGGCTATGTGCATAAGTTTTCAAAACACCCTAATTCAATAATCAAATCCATAATATCTTCAATCTCTACCAGAATCTCTAGGCTATGTGCATAAGTTTTCAAAACACCCTAATTCAATAATCAAATCCATAATATCTTCAATCTCTACCAGAATCTCTAGGCTATGTGCATAAGTTTTCAAAACACACTAATTCAATAATCAAATCCATAATATCTTCAATCTCTACCAGAATCTCTAGGCTATGTTCATAAGTTTTCAAAATACCCTAATTCAATAATCAAATCCATCATATCTTCAATCTCTACCAGAATCTCTAAGCTATGTTCATAAGTTTTCAAAACACCCTAATTCAATAATCAAATCCATAATATCTTCAATCTCTACCAGAATCTCTAGGCTATGTGCATAAGTTTTCAAAACACCCTAATTCAATAATCAAATCCATAATATCTTCAATCTCTACCAGAATCTCTAGGCTATGTGCATAAGTTTTCAAATCACTTAAATTCAATAATCAAATCCATAATATCTTCAATCTCTACCAGAATCTCTAGGCTATGTGCATAAGTTTTCAAAAGACCCTAATTCAATAATCAAATCCATAATATCTTCAATCTCTACCAGAATCTCTAGGCTATGTTCATAAGTTTTCGAATCACTTAAATGCAATAATCAAATCCATAATATCTTCAATCTCTACCAGAATCTCTAGGCTATGTGCATAAGTTTTCGAATCACTTAAATGCAATAATCAAATCCATAATATCTTCAATCTCTACCAGAATCTCTAGGCTATGTGCATAAGTTTTCAAATCACTTAAATTCAATAATCAAATCCATAATATCTTCAATCTCTACCAGAATCTCTAGGCTATGTGCATAAGTTTTCAAAAGACCCTAATTCAATAATCAAATCCATAATATCTTCAATCTCTACCAGAATCTCTAGGCTATGTTCATAAGTTTTCGAATCACTTAAATGCAATAATCAAATCCATAATATCTTCAATCTCTACCAGAATCTCTAGGCTATGTGCATAAGTTTTCGAATCACTTAAATGCAATAATCAAATCCATAATATCTTCAATCTCTACCAGAATCTCTAGGCTATGTGCATAAGTTTTCAAAAGACCCTAATTCAATAATCAAATCCATAATATCTTCAATCTCTACCAGAATCTCTAGGCTATGTTCATAAGTTTTCAAAATACCCTAATTCAATAATCAAATCCATAATATCTTCAATCTCTACCAGAATCTCTAAGCTATGTTCATAAGTTTTCAAAACACCCTAATTCAATAATAAAATCCATAATATCTTCAATCTCTACCAGAATCTCTAGGCTATGTGCATAAGTTTTCAAAACACCCTAATTCAATCATCAAATCCATAATATCTTCAATCTCTACCAGAATCTCTAGGCTATGTGCATAAGTTTTCAAATCAATTAAATTCAATAATCAAATCCATAATATCTTCAATCTCTACCAGAATCTCTAGGCTATGTGCATAAGTTTCAAAACACCCTAATTCAATAATCAAATCCATAATATCTTCAATCTCTACCAGAATCTCTAGGCTATGTTCATAAGTTTTCGAACCACTTAAATGCAATAATCAAATCCATAATATCTTCAATCTCTACCAGAATCTCTAGGCTATGTGCATAAGTTTTCAAATCACTTAAATTCAATAATCAAATCCATAATATCTTCAATCTCTACCAGAATCTCTAGGCTATGTGCATAAGTTTTCGAATCACTTAATTGCAATAATCAAATCCATAATATCTTCCATCTCTACCAGAATCTCTAGGCTATGTGCATAAGTTTTCAAAACACCCTAATTCAATAATCAAATCCATAATATCTTCAATCTCTACCAGAATCTCTAGGCTATGTTCATAAGTTTTCGAATCACTTAAATGCAATAATCAAATCCATAATATCTTCAATCTCTACCAGAATCTCTAGGCTATGTGCATAAGTTTTCAAAACACCCTAATTCAATAATCAAATCCATAATATCTTTAATCTCTACCAGAATCTCTAGGCTATGTGCATAAGTTTTCAAAACACCCTCATTCAATAATCAAATCCATAATATCTTCAATCTCTACCAGAATCCCTAGGCTATGTTCATAAGTTTTCAAAATACCCTAATTCAATAATCAAATCCATCATATCTTCAATCTCTACCAGAATCTCTAAGCTATGTTCATAAGTTTTAAAAACACCCTAATTCAATCATCAAATCCATAATATCTTCAATCTCTACCAGAATCTCTAGGCTATGTGCATAAGTTTTTAAATCACTTAGATTCAATAATCAAATCCATAATATCTTCAATCTCTACCAGAATCTCTAGGCTATGTGCATAAGTTTTCAAAAGACCCTAATTCAATAATCAAATCCATAATATCTTCAATCTCTACCAGAATCTCTAGGCTATGTGCATAAGTTTTCGAATCACTTAAATGCAATAATCAAATCCATAATATCTTCAATCTCTACCAGAATCTCTAGGCTATGTGCATAAGTTTTCAAATCACTTAAATTCAATAATCAAATCCATAATATCTTCAATCTCTACCAGAATCTCTAGGCTATGTGCATAAGTTTTCAAAAGACCCTAATTCAATAATCAAATCCATAATATCTTCAATCTCTACCAGAATCTCTAGGCTATGTTCATAAGTTTTCGAATCACTTAAATGCAATAATCAAATCCATAATATCTTCAATCTCTACCAGAATCTCTAGGCTATGTGCATAAGTTTTCGAATCACTTAAATGCAATAATCAAATCCATAATATCTTCAATCTCTACCAGAATCTCTAGGCTATGTGCATAAGTTTTCAAAAGACCCTAATTCAATAATCAAATCCATAATATCTTCAATCTCTACCAGAATCTCTAGGCTATGTTCATAAGTTTTCAAAATACCCTAATTCAATAATCAAATCCATAATATCTTCAATCTCTACCAGAATCTCTAAGCTATGTTCATAGGTTTTCAAAACACCCTAATTCAATAATAAAATCCATAATATCTTCAATCTCTACCAGAATCTCTAGGCTATGTGCATAAGTTTTCAAAACACCCTAATTCAATCATCAAATCCATAATATCTTCAATCTCTACCAGAATCTCTAGGCTATGTGCATAAGTTTTCAAATCAATTAAATTCAATAATCAAATCCATAATATCTTCAATCTCTACCAGAATCTCTAGGCTATGTGCATAAGTTTCAAAACACCCTAATTCAATAATCAAATCCATAATATCTTCAATCTCTACCAGAATCTCTAGGCTATGTTCATAAGTTTTCGAACCACTTAAATGCAATAATCAAATCCATAATATCTTCAATCTCTACCAGAATCTCTAGGCTATGTGCATAAGTTTTCAAATCACTTAAATTCAATAATCAAATCCATAATATCTTCAATCTCTACCAGAATCTCTAGGCTATGTGCATAAGTTTTCGAATCACTTAATTGCAATAATCAAATCCATAATATCTTTCATCTCTACCAGAATCTCTAGGCTATGTGCATAAGTTTTCAAAACACCCTAATTCAATAATCAAATCCATAATATCTTCAATCTCTACCAGAATCTCTAGGCTATGTTCATAAGTTTTCGAATCACTTAAATGCAATAATCAAATCCATAATATCTTCAATCTCTACCAGAATCTCTAGGCTATGTGCATAAGTTTTCAAAACACCCTAATTCAATAATCAAATCCATAATATCTTTAATCTCTACCAGAATCTCTAGGCTATGTGCATAAGTTTTCAAAACACCCTCATTCAATAATCAAATCCATAATATCTTCAATCTCTAGCAGAATCTCAAGGCTATGTTCATAAGTTTTCAAAATACCCTAATTCAATAATCAAATCCATCATATCTTCAATCTCTACCAGAATCTCTAAGCTATGTTCATAAGTTTTCAAAACACCCTAATTCAATAATCAAATCCATAATATCTTCAATCTCTACCAGAATCTCTAGGCTATGTGCATAAGTTTTAAAAACACCCTAATTCAATCATCAAATCCATAATATCTTCAATCTCTACCAGAATCTCTAGGCTATGTGCATAAGTTTTTAAATCACTTAGATTCAATAATCAAATCCATAATATCTTCAATCTCTACCAGAATCTCTAGGCTATGTGCATAAGTTTTCAAAAGACCCTAATTCAATAATCAAATCCATAATATCTTCAATCTCTACCAGAATCTCTAGGCTATGTGCATAAGTTTTAAAATCACTTAAATTAAATAATCAAATCCATAATATCTTCAATCTCTACCAGAATCTCTAGGCTATGTGCATAAGTTGTCAAATCACATAAATTAAATAATCCAATCCATAATATCTTCAATCTCTACCAGAATCTCTAGGCAATGTGCATAAGTTTTCGAAACACCCTAATTCAATAATCAAATCCATAATATCTTCAATCTCTACCAGAATCTCTAGGCTATGTGCATAAGTTTTCAAATCACTTTAATTCAATAATAAAATCCATAATATCTTCAATCTCTACCAGAATCTCTAGGCTATGTGCATAAGTTTTCAAATCACTTAAATTCAATAATAAAATCCATAATATCTTCAATCTCTACCAGAATCTCTAGGCTATGTGCATAACTTTTCAAAACACCCTAATTCAATAATCAAATCCATAATATCTTCAATCTCTACCAGAATCTCTAGGCTATGTGTATAAGTTTTCAAAACACCCTAATTCAATAATCAAATCCATAATATCTTCAATCTCTACCAGAATATCTCGGCTATGTGCATAAGTTTTCAAATCACTTAAATTCAATAATCAAATCCATAATATCTTCAATCTCTAGCAGAATCTCTAGGCTATGTGCATAAGTTTTCAAAACACCCTAATTCAATAATCAAATCCATAATATCTTCAATGTCTACCAGAATCTCTAGACTATGTGCATAAGTGTTCAGAACACCCTAATTCAATAATCAAATCCATAATATCTTCCATCTCTACCAGAATCTCTAGGCTATGCGCATAACTTTTCAAAACACCCTAATTCAATAATCAAATCTATAATATCTTCAATCTCTACCAGAATCTCAAGGCTATGTTCATAAGTTTTCAAAACACCCTAATTCAATAATCAAATCCATAATATCTTCAATCTCTACCAGAATCTCTAGGCTATGTGCATAAGTTTTCAAAACACCCTAATTCAATAATCAAATCCATAATATCTTCAATCTCTACCAGAATCTCTAGGCTATGTGCATAAGTTTTCGAATCACTTAAATGCAATAATCAAATCCATAATATCTTCAATCTCTACCAGAATCTCTAGGCTATGTGTATAAGTTTTAAAAACACCCTAATTCAATAATCAAATCCATAATATCTTCAATCTCTACCAGAATCTCTAGGCTATGTGCATAAGTTTTCGAATCACTTAAATGCAATAATCAAATCCATAATATCTTCAATCTCTACCAGAATCTCTAGGCTATGTGCATAAGTTTTCAAAACACCCTAATTCAATAATCAAATCCATAATATCTTCAATCTCTACCAGAATCTCTAGGCTATGTTCATAAGTTTTCAAAATACCCTAATTCAATAATCAAATCCATCATATCTTCAATCTCTACCAGAATCTCTAAGCTATGTTCATAAGTTTTCAAAACACCCTAATTCAATAATCAAATCCATAATATCTTCAATCTCTACCAGAATCTCTAGGCTATGTGCATAAGTTTTCAAAACACCCTAATTCAATAATCAAATCTATAATATCTTCAATCTCTAGCAGAATCTCTAGGCTATGTGCATAAGTTTTCAAAAAACCCTGATTCAATAATCAAATCCATAATATCTTCAATCTCTACCAGAATCTCTAGGCTATGTGCATAAGTTTGCAAAACAGCCTAATTCAATAATCAAATCCATAATATCTTCCATCTCTACCAGAATCTCTAGGCTATGTGCATAAGTTTTCAAAACACTAAAATTCAATAATCAAATCCATAATATCTTCAATCTCTACCAGAATCTCTAGGCTATGTGCATAAGTTTTCAAAACACCCTAATTCAATAATCAAATCCATAATATGTTCAATCTCTACCAGAATCTCAAAGCTGTGTTCATAAGTTTTCAAAACACCCTTATTTAATAATAAAATCCATAATATCTTCAATCTCTACCAGAATCTCTAGGCTATGTGCATAAGTGTTCAAAACACCCTCATTCAATAATCAAATCCATAATATCTTTAATCTCAACCAGAATCTCTAAGCTATGTGCATAAGTTTTCAAAACACCCCGATTCAATAATCAAATCCATAATATCTTCAATCTCTACCAGAATCTCTAGGCTATGTGCATAAGTTTTCAAATCACTTAAATTCAATAATCAAATCCATAATATCTTCAATCTCTAGCAGAATCTCTAGGCTATGTGCATAAGTTTTCAAACACCCTAATTCAATAATCAAATCCATAATATCTTCAATCTCTACCAGAATCTCTAGGCTATGTGCATAAGTTTTCAAAACACCCTAATTCAATAATCAAATCCATAATATCTTCAATCTCTACCAGAATCTCTAGGCTATGTTCATAAGTTTTCAAAATACCCTAATTCAATAATCAAATCCATCATATCTTCAATCTCTACCAGAATCTCTAAGCTATGTGCATAAGTTTTCAAAACACCCTAATTCAATAATCAAATCCATAATATCTTCAATCTCTACCAGAATCTCTAGGCTATGTGCATAAGTTTTCAAATCACTTAAATTCAATAATCAAATACATAATATCTTCAATCTCTACCAGAATCTCTAGGCTATGTGCATAAGTTTTCAAATCACTTAAATTCAATTATAAAATCCATAATATCTTCAATCTCTACCAGAATCTCTAGGCTATGTGCATAAGTTTTCAAAACACCCTAATTCAATAATCAAATCTATAATATCTTCAATCTCTAGCAGAATCTCTAGGCTATGTGTATAAGTTTTAAAACCCCCTGATTCAATAATCAAATCCATAATATCTTTAAGCTCTACCAGAATCTCTAGGCTATGTGCATAAGTTTGCAAAACAGCCTAATTCAATAATCAAATCCATAATATCTTCCATCTCTACCAGAATCTCTAGGCTATGTGCATAAGTTTTCAAATCACTTAAATTCAATAATCCAATCCATAATATCTTCAATCTCTACCAGAATCTCTAGGCTATGTGCATAAGTTTTCAAAAGACCCTAATTCAATAATCAAATCCATAATATCTTCAATCTCTACCAGAATCTCTAGGCTATGTGCATAAGTTTTCAAATTACTTAAATTAAATAATCCAATCCATAATATCTTCAATCTCTACCAGAATCTCTAGGCTATGTTCATAAGTTTTCGAAACACCCTAATTCAATAATCAAATCCATAATATCTTCAATCTCTACCAGAATCTCTAGGCTATGTGCATAAGTTTTCAAATCACTTTAATTCAATAATAAAATCCATAATATCTTCAATCTCTACCAGAATCTCTAGGCTATGTGCATAAGGTTTCAAATCACTTAAATTCAATAATAAAATCCATAATATCTTCAATCTCTACCAGAATCTCTAGGCTATGTGCATAACTTTTCAAAACACCCTAATTCAATAATAAAATCCATAATATCTTCAATCTCTACCAGAATCTCTAGGCTATGTGTATAAGTTTTCAAAACACCCTAATTCAATAATCAAATCCATAATATCTTCAATCTCTACCAGAATATCTCGGCTATGTGCATAAGTTTTCAAATCACTTAAATTCAATAATCAAATCCATAATATCTTCAATCTCTAGCAGAATCTCTAGGCTATGTGCATAAGTTTTCAAAACACCCTAATTCAATAATCAAATCCATAATATCTTCAATGTCTACCAGAATCTCTAGACTATGTGCATAAGTGTTCAAAACACCCTAATTCAATAATCAAATCCATAATATCTTCCATCTCTACCAGAATCTCTAGGCTATGTGCATAACTTTTCAAAACACCCTAATTCAATAATCAAATCCATAATATCTTCAATCTCTACCAGAATCTCAAGGCTATGTTCATAAGTTTTCAAAACACCCTAATTCAATAATCAAATCCATAATATCTTCAATCTCTACCAGAATCTCTAGGCTATGTGCATAAGTTTCAAAACACCCTAATTCAATAATCAAATCCATAATATCTTCCATCTCTACCAGAATCTCTAGGCTATGTGCATAAGTTTTCAAATCACTTAAATTCAATAATCCAATCCATAATATCTTCAATCTCTACCAGAATCTCTAGACTATGTGCATAAGTTTTCAAAACACCCTAATTCAATAATCAAATCCATAATATCTTCAATCTCTACCAGAATCTCTAGGCTATGTGCATAAGTTTTCGAATCACTTAAATGCAATAATCAAATCCATAATATCTTCAATCTCTACCAGAATCTCTAGGCTATGTGCATAAGTTTTCAAAACACCCTAATTCAATAATCAAATCAATAATATCTTCAATCTCTACCAGAATCTCTAGGCAATGTTCATAAGTTTTCAAAATACCCTAATTCAATAATCAAATCCATCATATCTTCAATCTCTACCAGAATCTCTAAGCTATGTTCATAAGTTTTCAAAACACCCTAATTCAATAATCAAATCCATAATATCTTCAATCTCTACCAGAATCTCTAGGCTATGTGCATAAGTTTTCAAAACACCCTAATTCAATAATCAAATCTATAATATCTTCAATCTCTAGCAGAATCTCTAGGCTATGTGCATAAGTTTTCAAAAAACCCTGATTCAATAATCAAATCCATAATATCTTCAATCTCTACCAGAATCTCTAGGCTATGTGCATAAGTTTGCAAAACAGCCTAATTCAATAATCAAATCCATAATATCTTCCATCTCTACCAGAATCTCTAGGCTATGTGCATAAGTTTTCAAAACACTTAAATTCAATAATCAAATCCATAATATCTTCAATCTCTACCAGAATCTCTAGGCTATGTGCATAAGTTTTCAAAACACCCTAATTCAATAATCAAATCCATAATATGTTCAATCTCTACCAGAATCTCAAAGCTGTGTTCATAAGTTTTCAAAACACCCTAATTCAATAATCAAATCCATAATATCTTCAATCTCTACCAGAATCTCTAGGCTATGTGCATAAGTGTTCAAAACACCCTAATTCAATAATCAAATCCATAATATCTTTAATCTCAACCAGAATCTCTAAGCTATGTGCATAAGTTTTCAAAACACCCTAATTCAATAATCAAATCCATAATATCTTCAATCTCTACCAGAATCTCTAGGCTATGTGCATAAGTTTTCAAATCACTTAAATTCAATAATCAAATCCATAATATCTTCAATCTCTAGCAGAATCTCTAGGCTATGTGCATAAGTTTTCAAAACACCCTAATTCAATAATCAAATCCATAATATCTTCAATCTCTACCAGAATCTCTAGACTATGTGCATAAGTGTTCAAAACACCCTAATTCAATAATCAAATCCATAATATCTTCAATCTCTACCAGAATCTCTAGACTATGTGCATAAGTGTTCAAAACACCCTAATTCAATAATCAAATCCATAATATCTTCCATCTCTACCAGAATCTCTCGGCTATGTGCATAACTTTTCAAAACACCCTAATTCAATAATCAAATCCATAATATCTTCAATCTCTAGCAGAATCTCAAGGCTATGTGCATAAGTTTTCAAAACACCCTAATTCAATAATCAAATCCATAATATCTTCAATCTCTACCAGAATCTCTAGGCTATGTGCATAAGTTTTCAAAACACCCTAATTCAATAATCAAATCCATAATATCTTCAATCTCTACCAGAATCTCTAGGCTATGTTCATAAGTTTTCAAAATACCCTAATTCAATAATCAAATCCATCATATCTTCAATCTCTACGAGAATCTCTAAGCTATGTGCATAAGTGTTCAAAACACCCTAATTCAATAATCAAATCCATAATATCTTCAATCTCTACCAGAATCTCTAGGCTATGTGCATAAGTTTTCAAAACACCCTAATTCAATAATCAAATCTATAATATCTTCAATCTCTAGCAGAATCTCTAGGCTATGTGCATAAGTTTTAAAACCCCCTGATTCAATAATCAAATCCATAATATCTTTAAGCTCTACCAGAATCTCTAGGCTATGTGCATAAGTTTGCAAAACAGCCTAATTCAATAATCAAATCCATAATATCTTCCATCTCTACCAGAATCTCTAGGCTATGTGCATAAGTTTTCAAATCACTTAAATTCAATAATCCAATCCATAATATCTTCAATCTCTACCAGAATCTCTAGACTATGTGCATAAGTTTTCAAAACACCCTAATTCAATAATCAAATCTATAATATCTTCAATCTCTACCAGAATCTCTAGGCTATGTGCATAAGTTTTCAAAACACCCTAATTCAATCATCAAATCCATAATATCTTCAATCTCTACCAGAATCTCTAGGCTATGTGCATAAGTTTTCAAATCACTTAGATTCAATAATCAAATCCATAATATCTTCAATCTCTACCAGAATCTCTAGGCTATGTGCATAAGTTTTCAAAACACCCTAATTCAATAATCAAATCCATAATATGTTCAATCTCTACCAGAATCTCAAAGCTGTGTTCATAAGTTTTCAAAACACCCTAATTCAATAATCAAATCCATAATATCTTCAATCTCTACCAGAATCTCTAGGCTATGTGCATAAGTGTTCAAAACACCCTAATTCAATAATCAAATCCATAATATCTTTAATCTCAACCAGAATCTCTAAGCTATGTGCATAAGTTTTCAAAACACCCTAATTCAATAATCAAATCCATAATATCTTCAATCTCTACCAGAATCTCTAGGCTATGTGCATAAGTTTTCAAATCACTTAAATTCAATAATCAAATCCATAATATCTTCAATCTCTAGCAGAATCTCTAGGCTATGTGCATAAGTTTTCAAAACACCCTAATTCAATAATCAAATCCATAATATCTTCAATCTCTACCAGAATCTCTAGACTATGTGCATAAGTGTTCAAAACACCCTAATTCAATAATCAAATCCATAATATCTTTAATCTCAACCAGAATCTCTAAGCTATGTGCATAAGTTTTCAAAACACCCTAAGTCAATAATCAAATCCATAATATCTTCAATCTCTACCAGAATCTCTAGGCTATGTGCATAAGTTTTCAAATCACTTAAATTCAATAATCAAATCCATAATATCTTCAATCTCTAGCAGAATCTCTAGGCTATGTGCATAAGTTTTAAAAACACCCTAATTCAATAATCAAATCCATAATATCTTCAATCTCTACCAGAATCTCTAGACTATGTGCATAAGTGTTCAAAACACCCTAATTCAATAATCAAATCCATAATATCTTTAATCTCAACCAGAATCTCTAAGCTATGTGCATAAGTTTTCAAAACACCCTAATTCAATAATCAAATCCATAATATCTTCAATCTCTACCAGAATCTCTAGGCTATGTGCATAAGTTTTCAAATAACTTAAATTCAATAATCAAATCCATAATATCTTCAATCTCGAGCAGAATCTCTAGGCTATGTGCATAAGTTTTCAAAACACCCTAATTCAATAATCAAATCCATAATATCTTCAATCTCTACCAGAATCTCCAGACTATGTGCATAAGTTTTCAAAACACCCTAATTCAATAATCAAATCCATAATATCTTCAATCTCTACCAGAATCTCTAGACTATGTGCATAAGTGTTCAAAACACCCTAATTCAATAATCAAATCCATAATATCTTCCATCTCTACCAGAATCTCTCGGCTATGTGCATAACTTTTCAAAACACCCTAATTCAATAATCAAATCCATAATATCTTCAATCTCTAGCAGAATCTCAAGGCTATGTGCATAAGTTTTCAAAACACCCTAATTCAATAATCAAATCCATAATATCTTCAATCTCTACCAGAATCTCTAGGCTATGTGCATAAGTTTTCAAAACACCCTAATTCAATAATCAAATCCATAATATCTTGAATCTCTACCAGAATCTCTAGGCTATGTTCATAAGTTTTCAAAATACCCTAATTCAATAATCAAATCCATCATATCTTCAATCTCTACCAGAATCTCTAAGCTATGTGCATAAGTTTTCAAAACACCCTAATTCAATAATCAAATCCATAATATCTTCAATCTCTACCAGAATCTCTAGGCTATGTGCATAAGTTTTCAAATCACTTAAATTCAATAATCAAATACATAATATCTTCAATCTCTACCAGAATCTCTAGGCTATGTGCATAAGTTTTCAAATACCTTAAATTCAATTATAAAATCCATAATATCTTCAATCTCTACCAGAATCTCTAGGCTATGTGCATAAGTTTTCAAAACACCCTAATTCAATAATCAAATCTATAATATCTTCAATCTCTAGCAGAATCTCTAGGCTATGTGCATAAGTTTTAAAACCCCCTGATTCAATAATCAAATCCATAATATCTTTAAGCTCTACCAGAATCTCTAGGCTATGTGCATAAGTTTGCAAAACAGCCTAATTCAATAATCAAATCCATAATATCTTCCATCTCTACCAGAATCTCTAGGCTATGTGCATAAGTTTTCAAATCACTTAAATTCAATAATCCAATCCATAATATCTTCAATCTCTACCAGAATCTCTAGACTATGTGCATAAGTTTTCAAAACACCCTAATTCAATAATCAAATCTATAATATCTTCAATCTCTACCAGAATCTCTAGGCTATGTGCATAAGTTTTCAAAACACCCTAATTCAATCATCAAATCCATAATATCTTCAATCTCTACCAGAATCTCTAGGCTATGTGCATAAGTTTTCAAATCACTTAGATTCAATAATCAAATCCATAATATCTTCAATCTCTACCAGAATCTCTAGGCTATGTGCATAAGTTTTCAAAAGACCCTAATTCAATAATCAAATCCATAATATCTTCAATCTCTACCAGAATCTCTAGGCTATGTGCATAAGTTTTCAAATCACTTAAATTAAATAATCAAATCCATAATATCTTCAATCTCTACCAGAATCTCTAGGCTATGTGCATAAGTTGTCAAATCACATAAATTAAATAATCCAATCCATAATATCTTCAATCTCTACCAGAATCTCTAGACTATGTGCATAAGTTTTCAAAACACCCTAATTCAATAATCAAATCTATAATATCTTCAATCTCTACCAGAATCTCTAGGCTATGTGCATAAGTTTTCAAAACACCCTAATTCAATCATCAAATCCATAATATCTTCAATCTCTACCAGAATCTCTAGGCTATGTGCATAAGTTTTCAAATCACTTAGATTCAATAATCAAATCCATAATATCTTCAATCTCTACCAGAATCTCTAGGCTATGTGCATAAGTTTTCAAAAGACCCTAATTCAATAATCAAATCCATAATATCTTCAATCTCTACCAGAATCTCTAGGCTATGTGCATAAGTTTTCAAATCACTTAAATTAAATAATCAAATCCATAATATCTTCAATCTCTACCAGAATCTCAAGGCTATGTGCATAAGTTTTCAAAACACCCTAATTCAATAATCAAATCCATAATATCTTCAATCTCTAGCAGAATCTCAAGGCTATGTGCATAAGTTTTCAAAACACCCTAATTCAATAATCAAATCCATAATATCTTCAATCTCGAGCAGAATCTCTAGGCTATGTGCATAAGTTTTCAAAACACCCTAATTCAATAATCAAATCCATAATATCTTCAATCTCTACCAGAATCTCCAGACTATGTGCATAAGTTTTCAAAACACCCTAATTCAATAATCAAATCCATAATATCTTCAATCTCTACCAGAATCTCTAGACTATGTGCATAAGTGTTCAAAACACCCTAATTCAATAATCAAATCCATAATATCTTCCATCTCTACCAGAATCTCTCGGCTATGTGCATAACTTTTCAAAACACCCTAATTCAATAATCAAATCCATAATATCTTCAATCTCTAGCAGAATCTCAAGGCTATGTGCATAAGTTTTCAAAACACCCTAATTCAATAATCAAATCCATAATATCTTCAATCTCTACCAGAATCTCTAGGCTATGTGCATAAGTTTTCAAAACACCCTAATTCAATAATCAAATCCATAATATCTTCAATCTCTACCAGAATCTCTAGGCTATGTTCATAAGTTTTCAAAATACCCTAATTCAATAATCAAATCCATCATATCTTCAATCTCTACCAGAATCTCTAAGCTATGTGCATAAGTTTTCAAAACACCCTAATTCAATAATCAAATCCATAATATCTTCAATCTCTACCAGAATCTCTAGGCTATGTGCATAAGTTTTCAAATCACTTAAATTCAATAATCAAATACATAATATCTTCAATCTCTACCAGAATCTCTAGGCTATGTGCATAAGTTTTCAAATACCTTAAATTCAATTATAAAATCCATAATATCTTCAATCTCTACCAGAATCTCTAGGCTATGTGCATAAGTTTTCAAAACACCCTAATTCAATAATCAAATCTATAATATCTTCAATCTCTAGCAGAATCTCTAGGCTATGTGCATAAGTTTTAAAACCCCCTGATTCAATAATCAAATCCATAATATCTTTAAGCTCTACCAGAATCTCTAGGCTATGTGCATAAGTTTGCAAAACAGCCTAATTCAATAATCAAATCCATAATATCTTCCATCTCTACCAGAATCTCTAGGCTATGTGCATAAGTTTTCAAATCACTTAAATTCAATAATCCAATCCATAATATCTTACATCTCTACCAGAATCTCTAGACTATGTGCATAAGTTTTCAAAACACCCTAATTCAATAATCAAATCTATAATATCTTCAATCTCTACCAGAATCTCTAGGCTATGTGCATAAGTTTTCAAAACACCCTAATTCAATCATCAAATCCATAATATCTTCAATCTCTACCAGAATCTCTAGGCTATGTGCATAAGTTTTCAAATCACTTAGATTCAATAATCAAATCCATAATATCTTCAATCTCTACCAGAATCTCTAGACTATGTGCATAAGTTTTTAAAAGACCCTAATTCAATAATCAAATCCATAATATCTTCAATCTCTACCAGAATCTCTAGGCTATGTGCATAAGTTTTCAAATCACTTAAATTAAATAATCAAATCCATAATATCTTCAATCTCTACCAGAATCTCTAGGCTATGTGCATAAGTTGTCAAATCACATAAATTAAATAATCAAATCCATAATATCTTCAATCTCTACCAGAATCTCTAGGCAATGTGCATAAGTTTTCGAAACACCCTAATTCAATAATCAAATCCATAATATCTTCAATCTCTACCAGAATCTCTAGGCTATGTGCATAAGTTTTCAAATCACTTTAATTCAATAATCAAATCCATAATATCTTCAATCTCTAGCAGAATCTCTAGGCTATGTGCATAAGTTTTCAAAACACCCTAATTCAATAATCAAATCCATAATATCTTCAATCTCTACCAGAATCTCTAGACTATGTGCATAAGTGTTCAAAACACCCTAATTCAATAATCAAATCCATAATATCTTTAATCTCAACCAGAATCTCTAAGCTATGTGCATAAGTTTTCAAAACACCCTAAGTCAATAATCAAATCCATAATATCTTCAATCTCTACCAGAATCTCTAGGCTATGTGCATAAGTTTTCAAATCACTTAAATTCAATAATCAAATCCATAATATCTTCAATCTCTAGCAGAATCTCTAGGCTATGTGCATAAGTTTTAAAAACACCCTAATTCAATAATCAAATCCATAATATCTTCAATCTCTACCAGAATCTCTAGACTATGTGCATAAGTGTTCAAAACACCCTAATTCAATAATCAAATCCATAATATCTTTAATCTCAACCAGAATCTCTAAGCTATGTGCATAAGTTTTCAAAACACCCTAATTCAATAATCAAATCCATAATATCTTCAATCTCTACCAGAATCTCTAGGCTATGTGCATAAGTTTTCAAATAACTTAAATTCAATAATCAAATCCATAATATCTTCAATCTCTACCAGAATCTCTAGGCTATGTGCATAAGTTTTCAAAACACCCTAATTCAATAATCAAATCCATAATATCTTCAATCTCTACCAGAATCTCCAGACTATGTGCATAAGTTTTCAAAACACCCTAATTCAATAATCAAATCCATAATATCTTCAATCTCTACCAGAATCTCTAGACTATGTGCATAAGTGTTCAAAACACCCTAATTCAATAATCAAATCCATAATATCTTCCATCTCTACCAGAATCTCTCGGCTATGTGCATAACTTTTCAAAACACCCTAATTCAATAATCAAATCCATAATATCTTCAATCTCTAGCAGAATCTCAAGGCTATGTGCATAAGTTTTCAAAACACCCTAATTCAATAATCAAATCCATAATATCTTCAATCTCTACCAGAATCTCTAGGCTATGTGCATAAGTTTTCAAAACACCCTAATTCAATAATCAAATCCATAATATCTTCAATCTCTACCAGAATCTCTAGGCTATGTTCATAAGTTTTCAAAATACCCTAATTCAATAATCAAATCCATCATATCTTCAATCTCTACCAGAATCTCTAAGCTATGTGCATAAGTTTTCAAAACACCCTAATTCAATAATCAAATCCATAATATCTTCAATCTCTACCAGAATCTCTAGGCTATGTGCATAAGTTTTCAAATCACTTAAATTCAATAATCAAATACATAATATCTTCAATCTCTACCAGAATCTCTAGGCTATGTGCATAAGTTTTCAAATACCTTAAATTCAATTATAAAATCCATAATATCTTCAATCTCTACCAGAATCTCTAAGCTATGTGCATAAGTTTTCAAAACACCCTAATTCAATAATCAAATCTATAATATCTTCAATCTCTAGCAGAATCTCTAGGCTATGTGCATAAGTTTTAAAACCCCCTGATTCAATAATCAAATCCATAATATCTTTAAGCTCTACCAGAATCTCTAGGCTATGTGCATAAGTTTGCAAAACAGCCTAATTCAATAATCAAATCCATAATATCTTCCATCTCTACCAGAATCTCTAGGCTATGTGCATAAGTTTTCAAATCACTTAAATTCAATAATCCAATCCATAATATCTTCAATCTCTACCAGAATCTCTAGACTATGTGCATAAGTTTTCAAAACACCCTAATTCAATAATCAAATCTATAATATCTTCAATCTCTACCAGAATCTCTAGGCTATGTGCATAAGTTTTCAAAACACACTAATTCAATCATCAAATCCATAATATCTTCAATCTCTACCAGAATCTCTAGGCTATGTGCATAAGTTTTCAAATCACTTAGATTCAATAATCAAATCCATAATATCTTCAATCTCTACCAGAATCTCTAGGCTATGTGCATAAGTTTTCAAAAGACCCTAATTCAATAATCAAATCCATAATATCTTCAATCTCTACCAGAATCTCTAGGCTATGTGCATAAGTTTTCAAATCACTTAAATTAAATAATCAAATCCATAATATCTTCAATCTCTACCAGAATCTCTAGGCTATGTGCATAAGTTGTCAAATCACATAAATTAAATAATCCAATCCATAATATCTTCAATCTCTACCAGAATCTCTAGGCAATGTGCATAAGTTTTCGAAACACCCTAATTCAATAATCAAATCCATAATATCTTCAATCTCTACCAGAATCTCTAGGCTATGTGCATAAGTTTTCAAATCACTTTAATTCAATAATAAAATCCATAATATCTTCAATCTCTACCAGAATCTCTAGGCTATGTGCATAAGTTTTCAAATCACTTAAATTCAATAATAAAATCCATAATATCTTCAATCTCTACCAGAATCTCTAGGCTATGTGCATAAGTTTTCAAAACACCCTAATTCAATAATCAAATCCATAATATCTTCAATCTCTACCAGAATCTCTAGGCTATGTGTATAAGTTTTCAAAACACCCTAATTCAATAATCAAATCCATAATATCTTCAATCTCTACCAGAATATCTCGGCTATGTGCATAAGTTTTCAAATCACTTAAATTCAATAATCAAATCCATAATATCTTCAATCTCTAGCAGAATCTCTAGGCTATGTGCATAAGTTTTCAAAAAACCCTAATTCAATAATCAAATCCATAATATCTTCAATGTCTACCAGAATCTCTAGACTATGTGCATAAGTGTTCAAAACACCCTAATTCAATAATCAAATCTATAATATCTTCCATCTCTACCAGAATCTCTAGGCTATGTGCATAACTTTTCAAAACACCCTAATTCAATAATCAAATCCATAATATCTTCAATCTCTACCAGAATCTCAAGGCTATGTTCATAAGTTTTCAAAACACCCTAATTCAATAATCAAATCCATAATATCTTCAATCTCTACCAGAATCTCTAGGCTATGTGCATATGTTTTCAAAACACCCTAATTCAATAATCAAATCCATAATATCTTCAATCTCTACCAGAATCTCTAGGCTATGTGCATAAGTTTTCGAATCACTTAAATGCAATAATCAAATCCATAATATCTTCAATCTCTACCAGAATCTCTAGGCTATGTGTATAAGTTTTCAAAACACCCTAATTCAATAATCAAATCCATAATATCTTCAATCTCTACCAGAATCTCTAGGCTATGTGCATAAGTTTTCGAATCACTTAAATGCAATAATCAAATCCATAATATCTTCAATCTCTACCAGAATCTCTAGGCTATGTGCATAAGTTTTCAAAACACCCTAATTCAATAATCAAATCCATAATATCTTCAATCTCTACCAGAATCTCTAGGCTATGTTCATAAGTTTTCAAAATACCCTAATTCAATAATCAAATCCATCATATCTTCAATCTCTACCAGAATCTCTAAGCTATGTTCATAAGTTTTCAAAACACCCTAATTCAATAATCAAATCCATAATATCTTCAATCTCTACCAGAATCTCTAGGCTATGTGCATAAGTTTTCAAAACACCCTAATTCAATAATCAAATCTATAATATCTTCAATCTCTAGCAGAATCTCTAGGCTATGTGCATAAGTTTTCAAAAAACCCTGATTCAATAATCAAATCCATAATATCTTCAATCCCTACCAGAATCTCTAGGCTATGTGCATAAGTTTGCAAAACAGCCTAATTCAATAATCAAATCCATAATATCTTCCATCTCTACCAGAATCTCTAGGCTATGTGCATAAGTTTTCAAAACACTTAAATTCAATAATCAAATCCATAATATCTTCAATCTCTACCAGAATCTCTAGGCTATGTGCATAAGTTTGCAAAACAGCCTAATTCAATAATCAAATCCATAATATGTTCAATCTCTACCAGAATCTCAAAGCTGTGTTCATAAGTTTTCAAAACACCCTAATTCAATAATCAAATCCATAATATCTTCAATCTCTACCAGAATCTCTAGGCTATGTGCATAAGTGTTCAAAACACCCTAATTCAATAATCAAATCCATAATATCTTTAATCTCAACCAGAATCTCTAAGCTATGTGCATAAGTTTTCAAAACACCCTAATTCAATAATCAAATCCATAATATCTTCAATCTCTACCAGAATCTCTAGGCTATGTGCATAAGTTTTCAAATCACTTAAATTCAATAATCAAATCCATAATATTTTCAATCTCTAGCAGAATCTCTAGGCTATGTGCATAAGTTTTCAAAACACCCTAATTCAATAATCAAATCCATAATATCTTCAATCTCTACCAGAATCTCTAGACTATGTGCATAAGTGTTCAAAACACCCTAATTCAATAATAAAATCCATAATATCTTCCATCTCTACCAGAATCTCTCGGCTATGTGCATAACTTTTCAAAACACCCTAATTCAATAATCAAATCCATAATATCTTCAATCTCTAGCAGAATCTCAAGGCTATGTGCATAAGTTTTCAAAACACCCTAATTCAATAATCAAATCCATAATATCTTCAATCTCTACCAGAATCTCTAGGCTATGTGCATAACTTTTCAAAACACCCTAATTCAATAATCAAATCCATAATATCTTCAATCTCTACCAGAATCTCTAGGCTATGTGCATAAGTTTTCAAAAAACCCTGATTCAATAATCAAATCCATAATATCTTCAATCTCTACCAGAATCTCTAGGCTATGTGCATAAGTTTGCAAAACAGCCTAATTCAATAATCAAATCCATAATATCTTCCATCTCTACCAGAATATCTAGGCTATGTGCATAAGTTTTCAAAACACTTAAATTCAATAATCAAATCCATAATATCTTCAATCTCTACCAGAATCTCTAGGCTATGTGCATAAGTTTTCAAAACACCCTAATTCAATAATCAAATCCATAATATGTTCAATCTCTACCAGAATCTCAAAGCTGTGTTCATAAGTTTTCAAAACACCCTAATTCAATAATCAAATCCATAATATCTTAAATCTCTACCAGAATCTCTAGGCTATGTGCATAAGTGTTCAAAACACCCTAATTCAATAATCAAATCCATAATATCTTTAATCTCAACCAGAATCTCTAAGCTATGTGCATAAGTTTTCAAAACACCCTAATTCAATAATCAAATCCATAATATCTTCAATCTCTACCAGAATCTCTAGGCTATGTGCATAAGTTTTCAAATCACTTAAATTCAATAATCAAATCCATAATATTTTCAATCTCTAGCAGAATCTCTAGGCTATGTGCATAAGTTTTCAAAACACCCTAATTCAATAATCAAATCCATAATATCTTCAATCTCTACCAGAATCTCTAGACTATGTGCATAAGTGTTCAAAACACCCTAATTCAATAATCAAATCCATAATATCTTCCATCTCTACCAGAATCTCTCGGCTATGTGCATAACTTTTCAAAACACCCTAATTCAATAATCAAATCCATAATATCTTCAATCTCTAGCAGAATCTCAAGGCTATGTGCATAAGTTTTCAAAACACCCTAATTCAATAATCAAATCCATAATATCTTCAATCTCTACCAGAATCTCTAGGCTATGTGCATAAGTTTTCAAAACACCCTAATTCAATAATCAAATCCATAATATCTTCAATCTCTACCAGAATCTCTAGGCTATGTGCATAAGTTTTCAAAATACCCTAATTCAATAATCAAATCCATCATATCTTCAATCTCTACCAGAATCTCTAAGCTATGTTCATAAGTTTTCAAAACACCCTAATTCAATAATCAAATCCATAATATCTTCAATCTCTACCAGAATCTCTAGGCTATGTGCATAAGTTTTCAAATCACTTAAATTCAATAATCAAATACATAATATCTTCAATCTCTACAAGAATCTCTAGGCTATGTGCATAAGTTTTCAAATCACTTAAATTCAATTATAAAATCCATAATATCTTCAATCTCTACTAGAATCTCTAGACTATGTGCATAAGTTTTCAAAACACCCTAATTCAATAATCAAATCTATAATATCTTCAATCTCTACCAGAATCTCTAGGCTATGTGCATAAGTTTTCAAAACACCCTAATTCAATCATCAAATCCATAATATCTTCAATCTCTACCAGAATCTCTAGGCTATGTGCATAAGTTTTCAAAACACCCTAATTCAATAATCAAATCCATAATATCTTCAATCTCTACCAGAATCTCTAGGCTATGTGCATAAGTTTTCAAAACACCCTAATTCAATCATCAAATCCATAATATCTTCAATCTCTACCAGAATCTCTAGGCTATGTGCATAAGTGGTCAAATCACTTAAATTAAATAATCAAATCCATAATATCTTCAATCTCTACCAGAATCTCTAGGCTATGTGCATAAGTTGTCAAATCACATAAATTAAATAATCCAATCCATAATATCTTCAATCTCTACCAGAATCTCTAGGCAATGTGCATAAGTTTTCGAAACACCCTAATTCAATAATCAAATCCATAATATCTTCAATATCTACCAGAATCTCTAGGCTATGTGCATAAGTTTTCAAATCACTTTAATTCAATAATAAAATCCATAATATCTTCAATCTCTACCAGACTCTCTAGGCTATGTGCATAAGTTTTCAAATAACTTAAATTCAATAATCAAATCCATAATATCTTCAATCTCTACCAGAATCTCTAGGCTATGTGCATAACTTTTCAAAACACCCTAATTCAATAATCAAATCCATAATATCTTCAATCTCTACCAGAATCTCTAGGCTATGTGTATAAGTTTTCAAAACACCCTAATTCAATAATCAAATCCATAATATCTTCAATCTCTACCAGAATCTCTCGGCTATGTGCATAAGTTTATAAATCACTTTAATTCAATAATCAAATCCATAATATCTTCAATCTCTACCAGAATCTCTAGGCTATGTGCATAAGTTTTCAAAACACCCTAATTCAATAATCAAATCCATAATATGTTCAATCTCTACCAGAATCTCAAAGCTGTGTTCATAAGTTTTCAAAACACCCTAATTCAATAATCAAATCCATAATATCTTCAATCTCTACCAGAATCTCTAGGCTATGTGCATAAGTGTTCAAAACACCCTAATTCAATAATCAAATCCATAATATCTTTAATCTCAACCAGAATCTCTAAGCTATGTGCATAAGTTTTCAAAACACCCTAATTCAATAATCAAATCCATAATATCTTCAATCTCTACCAGAATCTCTAGGCTATGTGCATAAGTTTTCAAAACACCCTAATTCAATAATCAAATCCATAATATCTTCAATCTCTACCAGAATCTCTAGGCTATGTGCATAAGTTTTCAAATCACTTAAATTCAATAATCAAATCCATAATATCTTCAATCTCTAGCAGAATCTCTAGGCTATGTGCATAACTTTTCAAAACACCCTAATTCAATAATCAAATCCATAATATCTTCAATCTCTAGCAGAATTTCAAGGCTATGTGCATAAGTTTTCAAAACACCCTAATTCAATAATCAAATCCATAATATCTTCAATCTCTACCAGAATCTCTAGACTATGTGCATAAGTTTTCAAATCACTTAAATTCAATAATCAAATCCATAATATCTTCAATCTCTAGCAGAATCTCTAGGCTATGTGCATAACTTTTCAAAACACCCTAATTCAATAATCAAATCCATAATATCTTCAATCTCTAGCAGAATCTCAAGGCTATGTGCATAAGTTTTCAAAACACCCTAATTCAATAATCAAATCCATAATATCTTCCATCTCTACCAGAATCTCTCGGCTATGTGCATAACTTTTCAAAACACCCTAATTCAATAATCAAATCCATAATATCTTTAATCTCTAGCAGAATCTCAAGGCTATGTGCATAAGTTTTCAAAACACCCTAATTCAATAATCAAATCCATAATATCTTCAATCTCTACCAGAATCTCTAGGCTATGTGCATAAGTTTTCAAAACACCCTAATTCAATAATCAAATCCATAATATCTTCAATCTCTACCAGAATCTCTAGGCTATGTGCATAAGTTTTCAAAATACCCTAATTCAATAATCAAATCCATCATATCTTCAATCTCTACCAGAATCTCTAAGCTATGTTCATAAGTTTTCAAAACACCCTAATTCAATAATCAAATCCATAATATCTTCAATCTCTACCAGAATCTCTAGGCTATGTGCATAAGTTTTCAAATCACTTAAATTCAATAATCAAATACATAATATCTTCAATCTCTACAAGAATCTCTAGGCTATGTGCATAAGTTTTCAAATCACTTAAATTCAATTATAAAATCCATAATATCTTCAATCTCTAGCAGAATCTCTAGGCTATGTGCATAAGTTTTCAAAACACCCTAATTCAATAATCAAATCTATAATATCTTCAATCTCTAGCAGAATCTCTAGGCTATGTGCATAAGTTTTAAAACCCCCTGATTCAATAATCAAATCCATAATATCTTTAAGCTCTACCAGAATCTCTAGGCTATGTGCATAAGTTTGCAAAACAGCCTAATTCAATAATCAAATCCATAATATCTTCCATCTCTACCAGAATCTCTAGGCTATGTGCATAAGTTTTCAAATCACTTAAATTCAATAATCCAATCCATAATATCTTCAATCTCTACTAGAATCTCTAGACTATGTGCATAAGTTTTCAAAACACCCTAATTCAATAATCAAATCTATAATATCTTCAATCTCTATCAGAATCTCTAGGCTATGTGCATAAGTTTTCAAAACACCCTAATTCAATCATCAAATCCATAATATCTTCAATCTCTACCAGAATCTCTAGGCTATGTGCATAAGTTTTCAAAACACCCTAATTCAATAATCAAATCCATAATATCTTCAATCTCTACCAGAATCTCTAGGCTATGTGCATAAGTTTTCAAAACACCCTAATTCAATCATCAAATCCATAATATCTTCAATCTCTACCAGAATCTCTAGGCTATGTGCATAAGTGGTCAAATCACTTAAATTAAATAATCAAATCCATAATATCTTCAATCTCTACCAGAATCTCTAGGCTATGTGCATAAGTTGTCAAATCACATAAATTAAATAATCCAATCCATAATATCTTCAATCTCTACCAGAATCTCTAGGCAATGTGCATAAGTTTTCGAAACACCCTAATTCAATAATCAAATCCATAATATCTTCAATATCTACCAGAATCTCTAGGCTATGTGCATAAGTTTTCAAATCACTTTAATTCAATAATAAAATCCATAATATCTTCAATCTCTACCAGACTCTCTAGGCTATGTGCATAAGTTTTCAAATAACTTAAATTCAATAATCAAATCCATAATATCTTCAATCTCTACCAGAATCTCTAGGCTATGTGCATAACTTTTCAAAACACCCTAATTCAATAATCAAATCCATAATATCTTCAATCTCTACCAGAATCTCTAGGCTATGTGTATAAGTTTTCAAAACACCCTAATTCAATAATCAAATCCATAATATCTTCAATCTCTACCAGAATCTCTCGGCTATGTGCATAAGTTTATAAATCACTTTAATTCAATAATCAAATCCATAATATCTTCAATCTCTACCAGAATCTCTAGGCTATGTGCATAAGTTTTCAAAACACCCTAATTCAATAATCAAATCCATAATATGTTCAATCTCTACCAGAATCTCAAAGCTGTGTTCATAAGTTTTCAAAACACCCTAATTCAATAATCAAATCCATAATATCTTCAATCTCTACCAGAATCTCTAGGCTATGTGCATAAGTGTTCAAAACACCCTAATTCAATAATCAAATCCATAATATCTTTAATCTCAACCAGAATCTCTAAGCTATGTGCATAAGTTTTCAAAACACCCTAATTCAATAATCAAATCCATAATATCTTCAATCTCTACCAGAATCTCTAGGCTATGTGCATAAGTTTTCAAATCACTTAAATTCAATAATCAAATCCATAATATCTTCAATCTCTAGCAGAATCTCTAGGCTATGTGCATAAGTTTTCAAAACACCCTAATTCAATAATCAAATCCATAATATCTTCAATCTCTAGCAGAATCTCTAGGCTATGTGCATAACTTTTCAAAACACCCTAATTCAATAATCAAATCCATAATATCTTCAATCTCTAGCAGAATCTCAAGGCTATGTGCATAAGTTTTCAAAACACCCTAATTCAATAATCAAATCCATAATATCTTCAATCTCTACCAGAATCTCTAGGCTATGTGCATAAGTTTTCAAATCACTTAAATTCAATAATCAAATCCATAATATCTTCAATCTCTAGCAGAATCTCTAGGCTATGTGCATAACTTTTCAAAACACCCTAATTCAATAATCAAATCCATAATATCTTCAATCTCTAGCAGAATCTCAAGGCTATGTGCATAAGTTTTCAAAACACCCTAATTCAATAATCAAATCCATAATATCTTCAATCTCTACCAGAATCTCTAGACTATGTGCATAAGTTTTCAAATCACTTAAATTCAATAATCAAATCCATAATATCTTCAATCTCTAGCAGAATCTCTAGGCTATGTGCATAACTTTTCAAAACACCCTAATTCAATAATCAAATCCATAATATCTTCAATCTCTAGCAGAATCTCAAGGCTATGTGCATAAGTTTTCAAAACACCCTAATTCAATAATCAAATCCATAATATCTTCAATCTCTACCAGAATCGCTAGGCTATGTGCATAAGTTTTCAAATCACTTAAATTCAATAATCAAATCCATAATATCTTCAATTTCTAGCAGAATCTCTAGGCTATGTGCATAACTTTTCAAAACACCCTAATTCAATAATCAAATCCATAATATCTTCAATCTCTAGCAGAATCTCAAGGCTATGTGCATAAGTTTTCAAAACACCCTAATTCAATAATCAAATCCATAATATCTTCAATCTCTACCAGAATCTCTAGGCTATGTGCATAAGTTTTCGAATCACTTAAATGCAATAATCAAATCCATAATATCTTCAATTACTACCAGAATCTCTAGGCTATGTGCATAAGTTTTCAAAACACCCTAATTTAATAATCAAATCCATAATATCTTCAATCTCTACCAGAATCTCTAGGCTATGTTCATAAGTTTTCAAAATACCCTAATTCAATAATCAAATCCATCATATCTTCAATCTCTACCAGAATCTCTAAGCTATGTTCATAAGTTTTCAAAACACCCTAATTCAATAATCAAATCCATAATATCTTCAATCTCTACCAGAATCTCTAGGCTATGTGCATAAGTTTTCAAAACACCCTAATTTAATAATCAAATCTATAATATCTTCAATCTCTACCAGAATCTCTAGGCTATGTGCATAAGTTTTCAAAACACCCTGATTCAATAATCAAATCCATAATATCTTCAATCTCTACCAGAATCTCTAGGCTATGTGCATAAGTTTGCAAAACAGCCTAATTCAATAATCAAATCCATAATATCTTCCATCTCTACCAGAATCTCTAGGCTATGTGCATAAGTTTTCAAAACACTTAAATTCAATAATAAAATCCATAATATCTTCAATCTCTACCAGAATCTCTAGGCTATGTGCATAAGTTTTCAAAACACCCTAATTCAATAATCAAATCCATAATATGTTCAATCTCTACCAGAATCTCAAAGCTGTGTTCATAAGTTTTCAAAACACCCTAATTCAATAATCAAATCCATAATATCTTCAATCTCTACCAGAATCTCTAGGCTATGTGCATAAGTTTTCAAAACACCCTAATTCAATAATCAAATCCATAATATCTTCAATCTCTACCAGAATCTCTAAGCTATGTGCATAAGTTTTCAAAACACCCTAATTCAATAATCAAATCCATAATATCTTCAATCTCTACCAGAATCTCTAGGCTATGTGCATAAGTTTTCAAATCACTTAAATTCAATAATCAAATCCATAATATCTTTAATCTCTAGCAGAATCTCTAGGCTATGTGCATAAGTTTTCAAAACACCCTAATTCAATAATCAAATCCATAATATCTTCAATGTCTACCAGAATCTCTAGACTATGTGCATAAGTGTTCAAAACACCCTAATTCAATAATCAAATCCATAATATCTTCCATCTCTACCAGAATCTCTCGGCTATGTGCATAACTTTTCAAAACACCCTAATTCAATAATCAAATCCATAATATCTTCAATCTCTACCAGAATCTCTAGGCTATGTGCATAAGTTTTCAAATCACTTTTATTCAATAATCAAATACATAATATCTTCAATCTCTACCAGAATCTCTAGGCTATGTGCATAAGTTTTAAAATCACTTAAATTCAATTATAAAATCCATAATATCTTCAATCTCTACCAGAATCTCTAGGCTATGTGCATAAGTTTTCAAAACACCCTAATTCAATAATCAAATCTATAATATCTTCACTCTCTAGCAGAATCTCTAGGCTATGTGCATAAGTTTTCAAAACACCCTGATTCAATAATCAAATCCATAATATCTTCAATCTCTACCAGAATCTCTAGGCTATGTGCATAAGTTTGCAAAACAGCCTAATTCAATAATCAAATCCATAATATCTTCCATCTCTACCAGAATCTCTAGGCTATGTGCATAAGTTTTCAAATCACTTAAATTAAATAATCCAATCCATAATATCTTCAATCTCTACCAGAATCTCTAGACTATGTGCATAAGTTTTCAAAACACCCTAATTCAATAATCAAATCCATAATATCTTCAATCTCTACCAGAATCTCTAGGCTATGTGCATAAGTTTTCAAATCACTTACATTCAATAATCAAATCCATAATATCTTCAATCTCTACCAGAATATCTAGGCTATGTGCATAAGTTTTCAAAACACCCTAATTCAATAATCAAATCCATAATATCTTCAATCTCTACCAGAATCTCTAGGCTATGTGCATAAGTTTTCAAATCACTTAAATTCAATAATCAAATCCATAATATCTTCAATCTCTTCCAGAATCTCTAGGCTATGTGCATCAGTTTTCAAAACACCCTAATTCAATAATCAAATCCATAATATCTTCAATCTCTACCAGAATCTCTAGGCTATGTGCATAAGTTTTCAAAACACTTAAATTCAATAATCAAATCCATAATATCTTCAATCTCTACCAGAATCTCTAGGCTATGTGCATAAGGTTTCAAAACACTTAAATTCAATAATCCAATCCATAATATCTTCAATCTCTACCAGAATCTCTAGGCTATGTGCATAAGTTTTCAAAACACTTACATTCAATAATCAAATCCATAATATCTTCAATCTCTACCGGAATGTCTAGGCTATGTGCATAAGTGTTCAAATCACTTAAATTCAATAATCAAATACATAATATCTTCAATCTCTACCAGAATCTCTAGGCTATGTGCATAAGTTTTCAAATCACTTAAATTCAATTATCAAATCCATAATATCTTCAATCTCTACCAGAATCTCTAGGCTATGTGCATAAGTTTTCAAAACACCCTAATTCAATAATCAAATCTATAATATCTTCAATCTCTAGCAGAATCTCTAGGCTATGTGCATAAGTTTTCAAAACACACTGATTCAATAATCAAATCCATAATATCTTCAATCTCTACCAGAATCTCTAGGCTATGTGCATAAGTTTGCAAAACAGCCTAATTCAATAATCAAATCCATAATATCTTCCATCTCTACCAGAATCTCTAGGCTATGTGCATAAGTTTTCAAATCACTTAAATTCAATAATCCAATCCATAATATCTTCAATCTCTACCAGAATCTCTAGACTATGTGCATAAGTGTTCAAAACACCCTAATTCAATAATCAAATCTATAATATCTTCAATCTCTACCAGAATCTCTAGGCTATGTGCATAAGTTTTAAAATCACTTAAATTCAATAATCAAATCCATAATATCTTCAATCTCTACCAGAATATCTAGGCTATGTGCATAAGTTTTCAAAACACCCTAATTCAATAATCAAATCCATAATATCTTTAATCTCTACCAGAATCTCGAGGCTATGTGCATAAGTTTTCAAAACACCCTGATTCAATAATCAAATCCATAATATCTTCAATCTCTACCAGAATCTCTAGGCTATGTGCATAAGTTTGCAAAACAGCCTAATTCAATAATCAAATCCATAATATCTTCCATCTCTACCAGAATCTCTAGGCTATGTGCATAAGTTTTCAAATCACTTAAATTAAATAATCCAATCCATAATATCTTCAATCTCTACCAGAATCTCTAGACTATGTGCATAAGTTTTCAAAACACCCTAATTCAATAATCAAATCTATAATATCTTCAATCTCTACCAGAATCTCTAGGCTATGTGCATAAGTTTTCAAATCACTTATATTCAATAATCAAATCGATAATATCTTCAATCTCTACCAGAATCTCTAGGCTATGTGCATCAGTTTTCAAAACACCCTAATTCAATAATCAAATCCATAATATCTTCAATCTCTACCAGAATCTCTAGGCTATGTGCATAAGGTTTCAAATCACTTAAATTCAATAATCCAATCCATAATATCTTCAATCTCTACCAGAATATCTAGGCTATGTGCATAAGGTTTCAAATCACTTAAATTCAATAATCCAATCCATAATATCTTCAATCTCTACCAGAATCTCTAGGCTATGTGCATAAGTTTTCAAAACACTTACATTCAATAATCAAATCCATAATATCTTCAATCTCTTCCGGAATCTCTAGGCTATGTGCATAAGTGTTCAAATCACTTAAATTCAATAATCAAATACATAATATCTTCAATCTCTACCAGAATCTCTAGGCTATGTGCATAAGTTTTCAAATCACTTAAATTCAATTATCAAATCCATAATATCTTCAATCTCTACCAGAATCTCTAGGCTATGTGCATAAGTTTTCAAAACACCCTAATTCAATAATCAAATCTATAATATCTTCAATCTCTAGCAGAATCTCTAGGCTATGTGCATAAGTTTTCAAAAAACCCTGATTCAATAATCAAATCCATAATATCTTCAATCTCTACCAGAATCTCTAGGCTATGTGCATAAGTTTGCAAAACAGCCTAATTCAATAATCAAATCCATAATATCTTCCATCTCTACCAGAATATCTAGGCTATGTGCATAAGTTTTCAAAACACTTAAATTCAATAATCAAATCCATAATATCTTCAATCTCTACCAGAATCTCAAAGCTGTGTTCATAAGTTTTCAAAACACCCTAATTCAATAATCAAATCCATAATATCTTCAATCTCTACCAGAATCTCTAGGCTATGTGCATAAGTGTTCAAAACACCCTAATTCAATAATCAAATCCATAATATCTTTAATCTCAACCAGAATCTCTAAGCTATGTGCATAAGTTTTCAAAACACCCTAATTCAATAATCAAATCCATAATATCTTCAATCTCTACCAGAATCTCTAGGCTATGTGCATAAGTTTTCAAATCACTTAAATTCAATAATCAAATCCATAATATCTTCAATCTCTAGCAGAATCTCTAGGCTATGTGCATAAGTTTTCAAAACACCCTAATTCAATAATCAAATCCATAATATCTTCAATCTCAACCAGAATCTCCAGACTATGTGCATAAGTGTTCAAAACACCCTAATTCAATAATCAAATCCATAATATCTTCAATCTCTACCAGAATCTCTAGACTATGTGCATAAGTGTTCAAAACACCCTAATTCAATAATCAAATCCATAATATCTTCCATCTCTACCAGAATCTCTCGGCTATCTGCATAACTTTTCAAAACACCCTAATTCAATAATCAAATCCATAATATCTTCAATCTCTAGCAGAATCTCAAGGCTATGTGCATAAGTTTTCAAAACACCCTAATTCAATAATCAAATCCATAATATCTTCAATCTCTACCAGAATCTCTAGGCTATGTGCATAAGTTTTCAAAACACCCTAATTCAATAATCAAATCCATAATATCTTCAATCTCTACCAGAATCTCTAGGCTATGTTCATAAGTTTTCAAAATACCCTAATTCAATAATCAAATCCATCATATCTTCAATCTCTACCAGAATCTCTAAGCTATGTGCATAAGTTTTCAAAACACCCTAATTCAATAATCAAATCCATAATATCTTCAATCTCTACCAGAATCTCTAGGCTATGTGCATAAGTTTTCAAATCACTTAAATTCAATAATCAAATACATAATATCTTCAATCTCTACCAGAATCTCTAGGCTATGTGCATAAGTTTTCAAATCACTTAAATTCAATTATAAAATCCATAATATCTTCAATCTCTACCAGAATCTCTAGGTTATGTGCATAAGTTTTCAAAACACCCTAATTCAATAATCAAATCTATAATATCTTCAATCTCTAGCAGAATCTCTAGGCTATGTGCATAAGTTTTAAAACCCCCTGATTCAATAATCAAATCCATAATATCTTTAAGCTCTACCAGAATCTCTAGGCTATGTGCATAAGTTTGCAAAACAGCCTAATTCAATAATCAAATCCATAATATCTTCCATCTCTACCAGAATCTCTAGGCTATGTGCATAAGTTTTCAAATCACTTAAATTCAATAATCCAATCCATAATATCTTCAATCTCTACCAGAATCTCTAGACTATGTGCATAAGTTTTCAAAACACCCTAATTCAATAATCAAATCTATAATATCTTCAATCTCTACCAGAATCTCTAGGCTATGTGCATAAGTTTTCAAAACACCCTAATTCAATCATCAAATCCATAATATCTTCAATCTCTACCAGAATCTCTAGGCTATGTGCATAAGTTTTCAAATCACTTAGATTCAATAATCAAATCCATAATATCTTCAATCTCTACCAGAATCTCTAGACTATGTGCATAAGTTTTCAAAAGACCCTAATTCAATAATCAAATCCATAATATCTTCAATCTCTACCAGAATCTCTAGGCTATGTGCATAAGTTTTCAAAACACCCTAATTCAATAATCAAATCCATAATATCTTCAATCTCTACCAGAATATCTCGGCTATGTGCATAAGTTTTCAAATCACTTAAATTAAATAATCAAATCCATAATATCTTCAATCTCTACCAGAATCTCTAGGCTATGTGCATAAGTTGTCAAATCACATAAATTAAATAATCCAATCCATAATATCTTCAATCTCTACCAGAATCTCTAGGCAATGTGCATAAGTTTTCGAAACACCCTAATTCAATAATCAAATCCATAATATCTTCAATCTCTACCAGAATCTCTAGGCTATGTGCATAAGTTTTCAAATCACTTTAATTCAATAATAAAATCCATAATATCTTCAATCTCTACCAGAATCTCTAGGCTATGTGCATAAGTTTTCAAATCACTTAAATTCAATAATAAAATCCATAATATCTTCAATCTCTACCAGAATCTCTAGGCTATGTGCATAAGTTTTCAAAACACCCTAATTCAATAATCAAATCCATAATATCTTCAATCTCTACCAGAATCTCTAGGCTATGTGTATAAGTTTTCAAAACACCCTAATTCAATAATCAAATCCATAATATCTTCAATCTCTACCAGAATATCTCGGCTATGTGCATAAGTTTTTAAATCACTTAAATTCAATAATCAAATCCATAATATCTTCAATCTCTAGCAGAATCTCTAGGCTATGTGCATAAGTTTTCAAAACACCCTAATTCAATAATCAAATCCATAATATCTTCAATGTCTACCAGAATCTCTAGACTATGTGCATAAGTGTTCAAAACACCCTAATTCAATAATCAAATCCATAATATCTTCCATCTCTACCAGAATCTCTAGGCTATGTGCATAACTTTTCAAAACACCCTAATTCAATAATCAAATCCATAATATCTTCAATCTCTACCAGAATCTCAAGGCTATGTTCATAAGTTTTCAAAACACCCTAATTCAATAATCAAATCCATAATATCTTCAATCTCTACCAGAATCTCTAGGCTATGTGCATATGTTTTCAAAACACCCTAATTCAATAATCAAATCCATAATATCTTCAATCTCTACCAGAATCTCTAGGCTATGTGCATAAGTTTTCGAATCACTTAAATGCAATAATCAAATCCATAATATCTTCAATCTCTACCAGAATCTCTAGGCTGTGTATAAGTTTTCAAAACACCCTAATTCAATAATCAAATCCATAATATCTTCAATCTCTACCAGAATCTCTAGGCTATGTGCATAAGTTTTCGAATCACTTAAATGCAATAATCAAATCCATAATATCTTCAATCTCTACCAGAATCTCTAGGCTATGTGCATAAGTTTTCAAAACACCCTAATTCAATAATCAAATCCATAATATCTTCAATCTCTACCAGAATCTCTAGGCTATGTTCATAAGTTTTCAAAATACCCTAATTCAATAATCAAATCCATCATATCTTCAATCTCTACCAGAATCTCTAAGCTATGTTCATAAGTTTTCAAAACACCCTAATTCAATAATCAAATCCATAATATCTTCAATCTCTACCAGAATCTCTAGGCTATGTGCATAAGTTTTCAAAACACCCTAATTCAATAATCAAATCTATAATATCTTCAATCTCTAGCAGAATCTCTAGGCTATGTGCATAAGTTTTCAAAAAACCCTGATTCAATAATCAAATCCATAATATCTTCAATCTCTACCAGAATCTCTAGGCTATGTGCATAAGTTTGCAAAACAGCCTAATTCAATAATCAAATCCATAATATCTTCCATCTCTACCAGAATCTCTAGGCTATGTGCATAAGTTTTCAAAACACTTAAATTCAATAATCAAATCCATAATATCTTCAATCTCTACCAGAATCTCTAGGCTATGTGCATAAGTTTTCAAAACACCCTAATTCAATAATCAAATCCATAATATGTTCAATCTTTACCAGAATCTCAAAGCTGTGTTCATAAGTTTTCAAAACACCCTAATTCAATAATCAAATCCATAATATCTTCAATCTCTACCAGTATCTCTAGGCTATGTGCATAAGTGTTCAAAACACCCTAATTCAATAATCAAATCCATAATATCTTTAATCTCAACCAGAATCTCTAAGCTATGTGCATAAGTTTTGAAAACACCCTAATTCAATAATCAAATCCATAATATCTTCAATCTCTACCAGAATCTCTAGGCTATGTGCATAAGTTTTCAAATCACTTAAATTCAATAATCAAATCCATAATATTTTCAATCTCTAGCAGAATCTCTAGGCTATGTGCATAAGTTTTCAAAACACCCTAATTCAATAATCAAATCCATAATATCTTCAATCTCTACCAGAATCTCTAGACTATGTGCATAAGTGTTCAAAACACCCTAATTCAATAATCAAATCCATAATATCTTCCATCTCTACCAGAATCTCTCGGCTATGTGCATAACTTTTCAAAACACCCTAATTCAATAATCAAATCCATAATATCTTCAATCTCTACCAGAATCTCAAGGCTATGTGCATAAGTTTTCAAAACACCCTAATTCAATAATCAAATCCATAATATCTTCAATCTCTACCAGAATCTCTAGGCTATGTGCATAAGTTTTCAAAACACCCTAATTCAATAATCAAATCCATAATATCTTCAATCTCTACCAGAATCTCTAGGCTATGTGCATAAGTTTTCAAAATACCCTAATTCAATAATCAAATCCATCATATCTTCAATCTCTACCAGAATCTCTAAGCTATGTTCATAAGTTTTCAAAACACCCTAATTCAATAATCAAATCCATAATATCTTCAATCTCTACCAGAATCTCTAGGCTATGTGCATAAGTTTTCAAATCACTTAAATTCAATAATCAAATACATAATATCTTCAATCTCTACCAGAATCTCTAGGCTATGTGCATAAGTTTTCAAATCACTTAAATTCAATTATAAAATCCATAATATCTTCAATCTCTACCAGAATCTCTAGGCTATGTGCATAAGTTTTCAAAACACCCTAATTCAATAATCAAATCTATAATATCTTCAATCTCTAGCAGAATCTCTAGGCTATGTGCATAAGTTTTAAAACCCCTGATTCAATAATCAAATCCATATCATCTTTAAGCTCTACCAGAATCTCTAGGTTATGTGCATAAGTTTGCAAAACAGCCTAATTAAATAATCAAATCCATAATATCTTCCATCTCTACCAGAATCTCTAGGCTATGTGCATAAGTTTTCAAATCACTTAAATTCAATAATCCAATCCATAATATCTTCAATCTCTACCAGAATCTCTAGACTATGTGCATAAGTGTTCAAAACACCCTAATTCAATAATCAAATCTATAATATCTTCAATCTCTACCAGAATCTCTAGGCTATGTGCATAAGTTTTCAAATCACTTAAATTCAATAATCAAATCCATAATATCTTCAATCTCTACCAGAATATCTAGGCTATGTGCATAAGTTTTCAAAACACCCTAATTCAATAATCAAATCCATAATATCTTTAATCTCTACCAGAATCTCAAGGCTATGTGCATAAGTTTTCAAAACACCCTGATTCAATAATCAAATCCATAATATCTTCAATCTCTACCAGAATCTCTAGGCTATGTGCATAAGTTTGCAAAACAGCCTAATTCAATAATCAAATCCATAATATCTTCCATCTCTACCAGAATCTCTAGGCTATGTGCATAAGTTTTCAAATCACTTAAATTAAATAATCCAATCCATAATATCTTCAATCTCTACCAGAATCTCTAGACTATGTGCATAAGTTTTCAAAACACCCTAATTCAATAATCAAATCTATAATATCTTCAATCTCTACCAGAATCTCTAGGCTATGTGCATAAGTTTTCAAATCACTTAAATTCAATAATCAAATCCATAATATCTTCAATCTCTACCAGAATCTCTAGGCTATGTGCATAAGTTTTCAAAACACCCTAATTCAATAATCAAATCCATAATATCTTCAATCTCTACCAGAATCTCTAGGCTATGTGCATAAGTTTTCAAATCACTTAAATTCAATAATCAAATCGATAATATCTTCAATCTCTTCCAGAATCTCTAGGCTATGTGCATCAGTTTTCAAAACACCCTAATTCAATAATCAAATCCATAATATCTTCAATCTCTACCAGAATCTCTAGGCTATGTGCATAAGGTTTCAAATCACTTAAATTCAATAATCCAATCCATAATATCTTCAATCTCTACCAGAATCTCTAGGCTATGTGCATAAGGTTTCAAATCACTTAAATTCAATAATCCCATCCATAATATCTTCAATCTCTACCAGAATCTCTAGGCTATGTGCATAAGTTTTCAAAACACTTACATTCAATAATCAAATCCATAATATCTTCAATCTCTACCGGAATCTCTAGGCTATGTGCATAAGTGTTCAAATCACTTAAATTCAATAATCAAATACATAATATCTTCAATCTCTACCAGAATCTCTAGGCTATGTGCATAAGTTTTCAAATCACTTAAATTCAATTATCAAATCCATAATATCTTCAATCTCTACCAGAATCTCTAGGCTATGTGCATAAGTTTTCAAAACACCCTAATTCAATAATCAAATCTATAATATCTTCAATCTCTAGCAGAATCTCTAGGCTATGTGCATAAGTTTTCAAAACACCCTAATTCAATAATCAAATCCATAATATCTTCAATCTCTACCAGAATCTCTAGGCTATGTGCATAAGTTTGCAAAACAGCCTAATTCAATAATCAAATCCATAATATCTTCCATCTCTACCAGAATATCTAGGCTATGTGCATAAGTTTTCAAAACACTTAAATTCAATAATCAAATCCATAATATCTTCAATCTCTACCAGAATCTCTAGGCTATGTGCATAAGTTTTCAAAACACCCTAATTCAATAATCAAATCCATAATATGTTCAATCTCTACCAGAATCTCAAAGCTGTGTTCATAAGTTTTCAAAACACCCTAATTCAATAATCAAATCCATAATATCTTCAATCTCTACCAGAATCTCTAGGCTATGTGCATAAGTGTTCAAAACACCCTAATTCAATAATCCAATCCATAATATCTTCAATCTCTACCAGAATCTCTAGACTATGTGCATAAGTGTTCAAAAAACCCTAATTCAATAATCAAATCTATAATATCTTCAATCTCTACCAGAATCTCTAGGCTATGTGCATAAGTTTTCAAATCACTTAAATTCAATAATCAAATCCATAATATCTTCAATCTCTAGCAGAATCTCTAGGCTATGTGCATAAGTTTTCAAAACACCCTAATTCAATAATCAAATCCATAATATCTTCAATCTCTACCAGAATCTCTAGACTATGTGCATAAGTGTTCAAAACACCCTAATTCAATAATCAAATCCATAATATCTTCAATCTCTACCAGAATCTCTAGACTATGTGCATAAGTGTTCAAAACACCCTAATTCAATAATCAAATCCATAATATCTTCCATCTCTACCAGAATCTCTCGGCTATCTGCATAACTTTTCAAAACACCCTAATTCAATAATCAAATCCATAATATCTTCAATCTCTAGCAGAATCTCAAGGCTATGTGCATAAGTTTTCAAAACACCCTAATTCAATAATCAAATCCATAATATCTTCAATCTCTATCAGAATCTCTAAGCTATGTGCATAAGTTTTCAAAACACCCTAATTCAATAATCAAATCCATAATATCTTCAATCTCTACCAGAATCTCTAGGCTATGTTCATAAGTTTTCAAAATACCCTAATTCAATAATCAAATCCATCATATCTTCAATCTCTACCAGAATCTCTAAGCTATGTGCATAAGTTTTCAAAACACCCTAATTCAATAATCAAATCCATAATATCTTCAATCTCTACCAGAATCTCTAGGCTATGTGAATAAGTTTTCAAATCACTTAAATTCAATAATCAAATACATAATATCTTCAATCTCTACCAGAATCTCTAGGCTATGTGCATAAGTTTTCAAATCACTTAAATTCAATTATAAAATCCATAATATCTTCAATCTCTACCAGAATCTCTAGGCTATGTGCATAAGTTTTCAAAACACCCTAATTCAATAATCAAATCTATAATATCTTCAATCTCTAGCAGAATCTCTAGGCTATGTGCATAAGTTTTAAAACCCCCTGATTCAATAATCAAATCCATAATATCTTTAAGCTCTACCAGAATCTCTAGGCTATGTGCATAAGTTTGCAAAACAGCCTAATTCAATAATCAAATCCATAATATCTTCCATCTCTACCAGAATCTCTAGGCTATGTGCATAAGTTTTCAAATCACTTAAATTCAATAATCCAATCCATAATATCTTCAATCTCTACCAGAATCTCTAGACTATGTGCATAAGTTTTCAAAACACCCTAATTCAATAATCAAATCTATAATATCTTCAATCTCTACCAGAATCTCTAGGCTATGTGCATAAGTTTTCAAAACACCCTAATTCAATCATCAAATCCATAATATCTTCAATCTCTACCAGAATCTCTAGGCTATGTGCATAAGTTTTCAAATCACTTAGATTCAATAATCAAATCCATAATATCTTCAATCTCTACCAGAATCTCTAGACTATGTGCATAAGTTTTCAAAAGACCCTAATTCAATAATCAAATCCATAATATCTTCAATCTCTACCAGAATCTCTAGGCTATGTGCATAAGATTTCAAAACACCCTAATTCAATAATCAAATCCATAATATCTTCAATCTCTACCAGAATATCTCGGCTATGTGCATAAGTTTTCAAATCACTTAAATTAAATAATCAAATCCATAATATCTTCAATCTCTACCAGAATCTCTAGGCTATGTGCATAAGTTGTCAAATCACATAAATTAAATAATCCAATCCATAATATCTTCAATCTCTACCAGAATCTCTAGGCAATGTGCATAAGTTTTCGAAACACCCTAATTCAATAATCAAATCCATAATATCTTCAATCTCTACCAGAATCTCTAGGCTATGTGCATAAGTTTTCAAATCACTTTAATTCAATAATAAAATCCATAATATCTTCAATCTCTACCAGAATCTCTAGGCTATGTGCATAAGTTTTCAAATCACTTAAATTCAATAATAAAATCCATAATATCTTCAATCTCTACCAGAATCTCTAGGCTATGTGCATAAGTTTTCAAAACACCCTAATTCAATAATCAAATCCATAATATCTTCAATCTCTACCAGAATCTCTAGGCTATGTGTATAAGTTTTCAAAACACCCTAATTCAATAATCAAATCCATAATATCTTCAATCTCTACCAGAATATCTCGGCTATGTGCATAAGTTTTCAAATCACTTAAATTCAATAATCAAATCCATAATATCTTCAATCTCTAGCAGAATCTCTAGGCTATGTGCATAAGTTTTCAAAACACCCTAATTCAATAATCAAATCCATAATATCTTCAATGTCTACCAGAATCTCTAGACTATGTGCATAAGTGTTCAAAACACCCTAATTCAATAATCAAATCCATAATATCTTCCATCTCTACCAGAATCTCTAGGCTATGTGCATAACTTTTCAAAACACCGTAATTCAATAATCAAATCCATAATATCTTCAATCTCTACCAGAATCTCAAGGCTATGTTCATAAGTTTTCAAAACACCCTAATTCAATAATCAAATCCATAATATCTTCAATCTCTACCAGAATCTCTAGGCTATGTGCATATGTTTTCAAAACACCCTAATTCAATAATCAAATCCATAATATCTTCAATCTCTACCAGAATCTCTAGGCTATGTGCATAAGTTTTCGAATCACTTAAATGCAATAATCAAATCCATAATATCTTCAATCTCTACCAGAATCTCTAGGCTATGTGTATAAGTTTTCAAAACACCCTAATTCAATAATCAAATCCATAATATCTTCAATCTCTACCAGAATCTCTAGGCTATGTGCATAAGTTTTCGAATCACTTAAATGCAATAATCAAATCCATAATATCTTCAATCTCTACCAGAATCTCTAGGCTATGTGCATAAGTTTTCAAAACACCCTAATTCAATAATCAAATCCATAATATCTTCAATCTGTACCAGAATCTCTAGGCTATGTTCATAAGTTTTCAAAATACCCTAATTCAATAATCAAATCCATCATATCTTCAATCTCTACCAGAATCTCTAAGCTATGTTCATAAGTTTTCAAAACACCCTAATTCAATAATCAAATCCATAATATCTTCAATCTCTACCAGAACCTCTAGGCTATGTGCATAAGTTTTCAAAACACCCTAATTCAATAATCAAATCTATAATATCTTCAATCTCTAGCAGAATCTCTAGGCTATGTGCATAAGTTTTCAAAAAACCCTGATTCAATAATCAAATCCATAATATCTTCAATCTCTACCAGAATCTCTAGGCTATGTGCATAAGTTTGCAAAACAGCCTAATTCAATAATCAAATCCATAATATCTTCCATCTCTACCAGAATCTCTAGGCTATGTGCATAAGTTTTCAAAACACTTAAATTCAATAATCAAATCCATAATATCTTCAATCTCTACCAGAATCTCTAGGCTATGTGCATAAGTTTTCAAAACACCCTAATTCAATCATCAAATCCATAATATCTTCAATCTCTACCAGAATCTCTAGGCTATGTGCATAAGTGGTCAAATCACTAAAATTAAATAATCAAATCCATAATATCTTCAATCTCTACCAGAATCTCTAGGCTATGTGCATAAGTTGTCAAATCACATAAATTAAATAATCCAATCCATAATATCTTCAATCTCTACCAGAATCTCTAGGCAATGTGCATAAGTTTTCGAAACACCCTAATTCAATAATCAAATCCATAATATCTTCAATATCTACCAGAATCTCTAGGCTATGTGCATAAGTTTTCAAATCACTTTAATTCAATAATAAAATCCATAATATCTTCAATCTCTACCAGAATCTCTAGGCTATGTGCATAAGTTTTCAAATCACTTAAATTCAATAATCAAATCCATAATATCTTCAATCTCTACCAGAATCTCTAGGCTATGTGTATAAGTTTTCAAAACACCCTAATTCAATAATCAAATCCATAATATCTTCAATCTCTATCAGAATCTCTAGGCTATGTGTATAAGTTTTCAAAACACCCTAATTCAATAATCAAATCCATAATATCTTCAATCTCTACCAGAATCTCTCGGCTATGTGCATAAGTTTATAAATCACTTTAATTCAATAATCAAATCCATAATATCTTCAATCTCTACCAGAATCTCTAGGCTATGTGCATAAGTTTTCAAAACACCCTAATTCAATAATCAAATCCATAATATGTTCAATCTCTACCAGAATCTCAAAGCTGTGTTCATAAGTTTTCAAAACACCCTAATTCAATAATCAAATCCATAATATCTTCAATCTCTACCAGAATCTCTAGGCTATGTGCATAAGTTTTCAAAATACCCTAATTCAATAATCAAATCCATCATATCTTCAATCTCTACCAGAATCTCTAAGCTATGTTCATAAGTTTTCAAAACACCCTAATTCAATAATCAAATTCATAATATCTTCAATCTCTACCAGAATCTCTAGGCTATGTGCATAAGTTTTCAAATCACTTAAATTCAATAATCAAATACATAATATCTTCAATCTCTACCAGAATCTCTAGGCTATGTGCATAAGTTTTCAAATCACTTAAATTCAATTATAAAATCCATAATATCTTCAATCTCTACCAGAATCTCTAGGCTATGTGCATAAGTTTTCAAAACACCCTAATTCAATAATCAAATCTATAATATCTTCAATCTCTAGCAGAATCTCTAGGCTATGTGCATAAGTTTTAAAAACCCCTGATTCAATAATCAAATCCATAATATCTTTAAGCTCTACCAGAATCTCTAGGCTATGTGCATAAGTTTGCAAAACAGCCTAATTCAATAATCAAATCCATAATATCTTCCATCTCTACCAGAATCTCTAGGCTATGTGCATAAGTTTTCAAATCACTTAAATTCAATAATCCAATCCATAATATCTTCAATCTCTACTAGAATCTCTAGACTATGTGCATAAGTTTTCAAAACACCCTAATTCAATAATCAAATCTATAATATCTTCAATCTCTACCAGAATCTCTAGGCTATGTGCATAAGTTTTCAAAACACCCTAATTCAATCATCAAATCCATAATATCTTCAATCTCTACCAGAATCTCTAGGCTATGTGCATAAGTTTTCAAAACACCCTAATTCAATAATCAAATCCATAATATTTTCAATCTCTACCAGAATCTCTAGGCTATGTGCATAAGTTTTCAAAACACCCTAATTCAATAATCAAATCCATAATATCTTCAATCTGTACCAGAATCTCTAGGCTATGTTCATAAGTTTTCAAAATACCCTAATTCAATAATCAAATCCATCATATCTTCAATCTCTACCAGAATCTCTAAGCTATGTTCATAAGTTTTCAAAACACCCTAATTCAATAATCAAATCCATAATATCTTCAATCTCTACCAGAACCTCTAGGCTATGTGCATAAGTTTTCAAAACACCCTAATTCAATAATCAAATCTATAATATCTTCAATCTCTAGCAGAATCTCTAGGCTATGTGCATAAGTTTTCAAAAAACCCTGATTCAATAATCAAATCCATAATATCTTCAATCTCTACCAGAATCTCTAGGCTATGTGCATAAGTTTGCAAAACAGCCTAATTCAATAATCAAATCCATAATATCTTCCATCTCTACCAGAATCTCTAGGCTATGTGCATAAGTTTTCAAAACACTTAAATTCAATAATCAAATCCATAATATCTTCAATCTCTACCAGAATCTCTAGGCTATGTGCATAAGTTTTCAAAACACCCTAATTCAATCATCAAATCCATAATATCTTCAATCTCTACCAGAATCTCTAGGCTATGTGCATAAGTGGTCAAATCACTAAAATTAAATAATCAAATCCATAATATCTTCAATCTCTACCAGAATCTCTAGGCTATGTGCATAAGTTGTCAAATCACATAAATTAAATAATCCAATCCATAATATCTTCAATCTCTACCAGAATCTCTAGGCAATGTGCATAAGTTTTCGAAACACCCTAATTCAATAATCAAATCCATAATATCTTCAATATCTACCAGAATCTCTAGGCTATGTGCATAAGTTTTCAAATCACTTTAATTCAATAATAAAATCCATAATATCTTCAATCTCTACCAGAATCTCTAGGCTATGTGCATAAGTTTTCAAATCACTTAAATTCAATAATCAAATCCATAATATCTTCAATCTCTACCAGAATCTCTAGGCTATGTGTATAAGTTTTCAAAACACCCTAATTCAATAATCAAATCCATAATATCTTCAATCTCTATCAGAATCTCTAGGCTATGTGTATAAGTTTTCAAAACACCCTAATTCAATAATCAAATCCATAATATCTTCAATCTCTACCAGAATCTCTCGGCTATGTGCATAAGTTTATAAATCACTTTAATTCAATAATCAAATCCATAATATCTTCAATCTCTACCAGAATCTCTAGGCTATGTGCATAAGTTTTCAAAACACCCTAATTCAATAATCAAATCCATAATATGTTCAATCTCTACCAGAATCTCAAAGCTGTGTTCATAAGTTTTCAAAACACCCTAATTCAATAATCAAATCCATAATATCTTCAATCTCTACCAGAATCTCTAGGCTATGTGCATAAGTTTTCAAAATACCCTAATTCAATAATCAAATCCATCATATCTTCAATCTCTACCAGAATCTCTAAGCTATGTTCATAAGTTTTCAAAACACCCTAATTCAATAATCAAATCCATAATATCTTCAATCTCTACCAGAATCTCTAGGCTATGTGCATAAGTTTTCAAATCACTTAAATTCAATAATCAAATACATAATATCTTCAATCTCTACCAGAATCTCTAGGCTATGTGCATAAGTTTTCAAATCACTTAAATTCAATTATAAAATCCATAATATCTTCAATCTCTACCAGAATCTCTAGGCTATGTGCATAAGTTTTCAAAACACCCTAATTCAATAATCAAATCTATAATATCTTCAATCTCTAGCAGAATCTCTAGGCTATGTGCATAAGTTTTAAAAACCCCTGATTCAATAATCAAATCCATAATATCTTTAAGCTCTACCAGAATCTCTAGGCTATGTGCATAAGTTTGCAAAACAGCCTAATTCAATAATCAAATCCATAATATCTTCCATCTCTACCAGAATCTCTAGGCTATGTGCATAAGTTTTCAAATCACTTAAATTCAATAATCCAATCCATAATATCTTCAATCTCTACTAGAATCTCTAGACTATGTGCATAAGTTTTCAAAACACCCTAATTCAATAATCAAATCTATAATATCTTCAATCTCTACCAGAATCTCTAGGCTATGTGCATAAGTTTTCAAAACACCCTAATTCAATCATCAAATCCATAATATCTTCAATCTCTACCAGAATCTCTAGGCTATGTGCATAAGTTTTCAAAACACCCTAATTCAATAATCAAATCCATAATATCTTCAATCTCTACCAGAATCTCTAGGCTATGTGCATAAGTTTTCAAAACACCCTAATTCAATCATCAAATCCATAATATCTTCAATCTCTACCAGAATCTCTAGGCTATGTGCATAAGTGGTCAAATCACTTAAATTAAATAATCAAATCCATAATATCTTCAATCTCTACCAGAATCTCTAGGCTATGTGCATAAGTTGTCAAATCACACAAATTAAATAATCCAATCCATAATATCTTCAATCTCTACCAGAATCTCTAGGCAATGTGCATAAGTTTTCGAAACACCCTAATTCAATAATCAAATCCATAATATCTTCAATATCTACCAGAATCTCTAGGCTATGTGCATAAGTTTTCAAATCACTTTAATTCAATAATAAAATCCATAATATCTTCAATCTCTACCAGAATCTCTAGGCTATGTGCATAAGTTTTCAAATCACTTAAATTCAATAATCAAATCCATAATATCTTCAATCTCTACCAGAATCTCTAGGCTATGTGTATAAGTTTTCAAAACACCCTAATTCAATAATCAAATCCATAATATCTTCAATCTCTACCAGAATCTCTAGGCTATGTGTATAAGTTTTCAAAACACCCTAATTCAATAATCAAATCCATAATATCTTAAATCTCTACCAGAATCTCTCGGCTATGTGCATAAGTTTATAAATCACTTTAATTCAATAATCAAATCCATAATATCTTCAATCTCTACCAGAATCTCTAGGCTATGTGCATAAGTTTTCAAAACACCCTAATTCAATAATCAAATCCATAATATGTTCAATCTCTACCAGAATCTCAAAGCTGTGTTCATAAGTTTTCAAAACACCCTAATTCAATAATCAAATCCATAATATCTTCAATCTCTACCAGAATCTCTAGGCTATGTGCATAAGTGTTCAAAACACCCTAATTCAATAATCAAATCCATAATATCTTTAATCTCAACCAGAATCTCTTAGCTATGTGCATAAGTTTTCAAAACACCCTTATTCAATAATCAAATCCATAATATCTTCAATCTCTACCAGAATCTCTAGGCTATGTGCATAAGTTTTCAAATCACTTAAATTCAATAATCAAATCCATAATATCTTCAATCTCTAGCAGAATCTCTAGGCTATGTGCATAAGTTTTCAAAACACTTAAATTCAATAATCAAATCCATAATATCTTCAATCTCTAGCAGAATCTCTAGGCTATGTGCATAACTTTTCAAAACACCCTAATTCAATAATCAAATCCATAATATCTTCAATCTCTAGCAGAATCTCAAGGCTATGTGCATAAGTTTTCAAAACACCCTAATTCAATAATCAAATCCATAATATCTTCAATCTCTACCAGAATCTCTAGGCTATGTGCATAAGTTTTCAAAACACCCTAATTCAATAATCAAATCCATAATATCTTCAATCTCTACCAGAATCTCTAGGCTATGTGCATAAGTTTTCGAATCACTTACATGCAATAATCAAATCCATAATATCTTCAATCTCTACCAGAATCTCTAGGCTATGTGCATAAGTTTTCAAAACACCCTAATTTAATAATCAAATCCATAATATCTTCAATCTCTACCAGAATCTCTAGGCTATGTTCATAAGTTTCCAAAATACCCTAATTCAATAATCAAATCCATCATATCTTCAATCTCTACCAGAATCTCTAAGCTATGTTCATAAGTTTTCAAAACACCCTAATTCAATAATCAAATCCATAATATCTTCAATCTCTACCAGAATCTCTAGGCTATGTGCATAAGTTTTCAAAACACCCTAATTAAATAATCAAATCTATAATATCTTCAATCTCTACCAGAATCTCTAGGCTATGTGCATAAGTTTTCAAAACACCCTGATTCAATAATCAAATCCATAATATCTTCAATCTCTACCAGAATCTCTAGGCTATGTGCATAAGTTTGCAAAACAGCCTAATTCAATAATCAAATCCATAATATCTTCCATCTCTACCAGAATCTCTAGGCTATGTGCATAAGTTTTCAAAACACTTAAATTCAATAATCAAATCCATAATATCTTCAATCTCTACCAGAATCTCTAGGCTATGTGCATAAGTTTTCAAAACACCCTAATTCAATAATCAAATCCATAATATGTTCAATCTCTACCAGAATCTCAAAGCTGTGTTCATAAGTTTTCAAAACACCCTAATTCAATAATCAAATCCATAATATCTTCAATCTCTACCAGAATCTCTAGGCTATGTGCATAAGTTTTCAAAACACCCTAATTCAATAATCAAATCCATAATATCTTTAATCTCTACCAGAATCTCTAAGCTATGTGCATAAGTTTTCAAAACACCCTAATTCAATAATCAAATCCATAATATCTTCAATCTCTACCAGAATCTCTAGGCTATGTGCATAAGTTTTCAAATCACTTAAATTCAATAATCAAATCCATAATATCTTCAATCTCTAGCAGAATCTCTAGGCTATGTGCATAAGTTTTCAAAACACCCTAATTCAATAATCAAATCCATAATATCTTCAATGTCTACCAGAATCTCTAGACTATGTGCATAAGTGTTCAAAACACCCTAATTCAATAATCAAATCCATAATATCTTCCATCTCTACCAGAATCTCTCGGCTATGTGCATAACTTTTCAAAACACCCTAATTCAATAATCAAATCCATAATATCTTCAATCTCTACCAGAATCTCTAGGCTATGTGCATAAGTTTTCAAATCACTTAAATTCAATAATCAAATCCATAATATCTTCAATCTCTACCAGAATATCTAGGCTATGTGCATAAGTTTTCAAAACACCCTAATTCAATAATCAAATCCATAATATCTTCAATCTCTACCAGAATCTCTAGGCTATGTGCATAAGTTTTCAAATCACTTAAATTCAATAATCAAATCCATAATATCTTCAATCTCTTCCAGAATCTCTAGGCTATGTGCATCAGTTTTCAAAACACCCTAATTCAATAATCAAATCCATAATATCTTCAATCTCTACCAGAATCTCTAGGCTATGTGCATAAGTTTTCAAAACACTTAAATTCAATAATCAAATCCATAATATCTTCAATCTCTACCAGAATCTCTAGGCTATGTGCATAAGGTTTCAAATCACTTAAATTCAATAATCCAATCCATAATATCTTCAATCTCTACCAGAATCTCTAGGCTATGTGCATAAGTTTTCAAAACACTTACATTCAATAATCAAATCCATAATATCTTCAATCTCTACCGGAATCTCTAGGCTATGTGCATAAGTGTTCAAATCACTTAAATTCAATAATCAAATACATAATATCTTCAATCTCTACCAGAATCTCTAGGCTATGTGCATAAGTTTTCAAATCACTTAAATTCAATTATCAAATCCATAATACCTTCAATCTCTACCAGAATCTCTAGGCTATGTGCATAAGTTTTCAAAACACCCTAATTCAATAATCAAATCTATAATATCTTCAATCTCTAGCAGAATCTCTAGGCTATGTGCATAAGTTTTCAAAACACACTGATTCAATAATAAAATCCATAATATCTTCAATCTCTACCAGAATCTCTAGGCTATGTGCATAAGTTTGCAAAACAGCCTAATTCAATAATCAAATCCATAATATCTTCCATCTCTACCAGAATCTCTAGGCTATGTGCATAAGTTTTCAAATCACTTAAATTCAATAATCCAATCCATAATATCTTCAATCTCTACCAGAATCTCTAGACTATGTGCATAAGTTTTCAAAACACCCTAATTCAATAATCAAATCTATAATATCTTCAATCTCTACCAGAATCTCTAGGCTATGTGCATAAGTTTTCAAATCACTTAAATTCAATAATCAAATCCATAATATCTTCAATCTCTACCAGAATATCTAGGCTATGTGCATAAGTTTTCAAAACACCCTAATTCAATAATCAAATCCATAATATCTTCAATCTCTACCAGAATCTCGAGGCTATGTGCATAAGTTTTCAAAACACCCTGATTCAATAATCAAATCCATAATATCTTCAATCTCTACCAGAATCTCTAGGCTATGTGCATAAGTTTGCAAAACAGCCTAATTCAATAATCAAATCCATAATATCTTCCATCTCTACCAGAATCTCTAGGCTATGTGCATAAGTTTTCAAATCACTTAAATTTAATAATCCAATCCATAATATCTTCAATCTCTACCAGAATCTCTAGACTATGTGCATAAGTTTTCAAAACACCCTAATTCAATAATCAAATCTATAATATCTTCAATCTCTACCAGAATCTCTAGGCTATGTGCATAAGTTTTCAAATCACTTAAATTCAATAATCAAATCCATAATATCTTCAATCTCTACCAGAATATCTAGGCTATGTGCATAAGTTTTCAAAACACCCTAATTCAATAATCAAATCCATAATATCTTCAATCTCTACCAGAATCTCTAGGCTATGTGCATAAGTTTTCAAATCACTTAAATTCAATAATCAAATCCATAATATCTTCAATCTCTTCCAGAATCTCTAGGCTATGTGCATCAGTTTTCAAAACACCCTAATTCAATAATCAAATCCATAATATCTTCAATCTCTACCAGAATCTCTAGGCTATGTGCATAAGTTTTCAAAACACTTAAATTCAATAATCAAATCCATAATATCTTCAATCTCTACCAGAATCTCTAGGCTATGTGCATAAGGTTTCAAATCACTTAAATTCAATAATCCAATCCATAATATCTTCAATCTCTACCAGAATCTCTAGGCTATGTGCATAAGTTTTCAAAACAATTACATTCAATAATAAAATCCATAATATCTTCAATCTCTACCGGAATCTCTAGGCTATGTGCATAAGTGTTCAAATCACTTAAATTCAATAATCAAATACATAATATCTTCAATCTCTACCAGAATCTCTAGGCTATGTGCATAAGTTGTCAAATCACTTAAATTCAATTATCAAATCCATAATATCTTCAATCTCTACCAGAATCTCTAGGCTATGTGCATAAGTTTTCAAAACACCCTAATTCAATAATCAAATCTATAATATCTTCAATCTCTAGCAGAATCTCTAGGCTATGTGCATAAGTTTTCAAAACACACTGATTCAATAATCAAATCCATAATATCTTCAATCTCTACCAGAATCTCTAGGCTATGTGCATAAGTTTGCAAAACAGCCTAATTCAATAATCAAATCCATAATATCTTCCATCTCTACCAGAATCTCTAGGCTATGTGCATAAGTTTTCAAATCACTTAAATTCAATAATCCAATCCATAATATCTTCAATCTCTACCAGAATCTCTAGACTATGTGCATAAGTTTTCAAAACACCCTAATTCAATAATCAAATCTATAATATCTTCAATCTCTACCAGAATCTCTAGGCTATGTGCATAAGTTTTCAAATCACTTAAATTCAATAATCAAATCCATAATATCTTCAATCTCTACCAGAATATCTAGGCTATGTGCATAAGTTTTCAAAACACCCTAATTCAATAATCAAATCCATAATATCTTCAATCTCTACCAGAATCTCGAGGCTATGTGCATAAGTTTTCAAAACACCCCAATTCAATAATCAAATCCATAATATCTTCAATCTCTTCCAGAATCTCTAGGCTATGTGCATCAGTTTTCAAAACACCCTAATTCAATAATCAAATCCATAATATCTTCAATCTCTACCAGAATCTCTAGGCTATGTGCATAAGTTTTCAAAACACCCTAATTCAATAATCAAATCCATAATATCTTCAATCTCTACCAGAATCTCTAGGCTATGTGCATAAGTTTTCAAATCACTTAAATTCAATAATCAAATCCATAATATCTTCAATCTCTTCCAGAATCTCTAGGCTATGTGCATCAGTTTTCAAAACACCCTAATTCAATAATCAAATCCATAATATCTTCAATCTCTACCAGAATCTCTAGGCTATGTGCATAAGTTTTCAAAACACTTAAATTCAATAATCAAATCCATAATATCTTCAATCTCTACCAGAATCTCTAGGCTATGTGCATAAGGTTTCAAATCACTTAAATTAAATAATCCAATCCATAATATCTTCAATCTCTACCAGAATCTCTAGGCTATGTGCATAAGTTTTCAAAACACTTACATTCAATAATCAAATCCATAATATCTTCAATCTCTACCGGAATCTCTAGGCTATGTGCATAAGTGTTCAAATCACTTAAATTCAATAATCAAATACATAATATCTTCAATCTCTACCAGAATCTCTAGGCTATGTGCATAAGTTTTCAAATCACGATAATTCAATTATCAAATCCATAATATCTTCAATCTCTACCAGAATCTCTAGACTATGTGCATAAGTTTTCAAAACACCCTAATTCAATAATCAAATCTATAATATCTTCAATCTCTAGCAGAATCTCTAGGCTATGTGCATAAGTTTTCAAAACACACTGATTCAATAATCAAATCCATAATATCTTCAATCTCTACCAGAATCTCTAGGCTATGTGCATAAGTTTGCAAAACAGCCTAATTCAATAATCAAATCCATAATATCTTCCATCTCTACCAGAACCTCTAGGCTATGTGCATAAGTTTTCAAATCACTTAAATTCAATAATCCAATCCATAATATCTTCAATCTCTACCAGAATCTCTAGACTATGTGCATAACTTTTCAAAACACCCTAATTCAATAATCAAATCTATAATATCTTCAATCTCTACCAGAATCTCTAGGCTATGTGCATAAGTTTTCAAATCACTTAAATTCAATAATCAAATCCATAATATCTTCAATCTCAACCAGAATATCTAGGCTATGTGCATAAGTTTTCAAAACACCCTAATTCAATAATCAAATCCATAATATCTTCAATCTCTACCAGAATCTCTAGGCTATGTGCATAAGTTTTCAAATCACTTTAATTCAATAATCAAATCCATAATATCTTCAATCTCTTCCAGAATCTCTAGGCTATGTGCATCAGTTTTCAAAACACCCTAATTCAATAATCAAATCCATAATATCTTCAATCTCTACCAGAATCTCTAGGCTATGTGCATAAGTTTTCAAAACACTTAAATTCAATAATCAAATCCATAATATCTTCAATCTCTACCAGAATCTCTAGGCTATGTGCATAAGGTTTCAAATCACTTAAATTCAATAATCCAATCCATAATATCTTCAATCTCTACCAGAATCTCTAGGCTATGTGCATAAGTTTTCAAAACACTTACATTCAATAATCAAATCCATAATATCTTCAATCTCTACCGGAATCTCTAGGCTATGTGCATAAGTGTTCAAATCACTTAAATTCCATAATAAAATCCATAATATCTTCAATCTCTACCAGAATCTCTAGGCTATGTGCATAAATTTTCAAAACACCCTAATTCAATAATCAAATCCATAATATCTTCCATCTCTACCAGAATCTCTTGGCTATGTGTATAAGTTTTCAAAACACCCTAATTCAATAATCAAATCCATAATATCTTCAATCTCTACCAGAATATCTAGGCTATGTGCATAAGTTTCCAAAACATCCTAATTCAATAATCAAATCCGTAATATCTTCAATCTCTACCAGAATCTCTAGGCTATGTGCATAAGTTTTCAAAACACCCTAATTCAATAATCAAATCCATAATATCTTCAATCTCTACCAGAATCTCTAGGCTATGTGCATAAGTTTTCAAAACACCCTAATTCAATAATACAATCTATAATATCTTCAATCTCTACTAGAATCTCTAGGCTATGTGCATAAGTTTTCAAAACACCCTAATTCAATAATCAAATCCATAATATCTTCAATCGCTACCAGAATCTCTAGGATATGTGCATAAGTTTTCAAATCACTTAAATTCAATAATCAAATCCATAATATCTTCAATCTCTACCAGAATCTCTAGGCTTTGTGCAGAAGTTTTCAAAACACACTAATTCAATAATCAAATCCATAATATCTTCAATCTCTACCAGAATATCTAGGCTATGTGCATAAGTTTTCAAATCACTTAAATTCAATAACCAAATCCATAATATCTTCAATCTCTACCAGAATCTCTAGGCTATGTGCATAAGTTTTCAAAAAACCCTAATTCAATAATCAAATCCATAATATCTTCAATCTCTACCAGAATCTCTAGGCTATGTGCACAAGTTTTCAAATCACTTAAATTCAATAATCAAATCCATAATATCTTCAATCTCTACCAGAATCTCTAGGCTATGTGCATAAGTTTTCAAAACACCCTAATTCAATAATCAAATCCATAATATCTTCAATCTCTACCAGAATCTCTAGGCTATGTGCATAAGTTTTCAAAACACTTAAATTCAATAATCAAATCCATAATATCTTCCATATCTACCAGAATCTCTAGGCTATGTGCATAAGTTTTCAAATCACTTAAATTCAATAATCAAATCCATAATATCTTCAATCTCTACCAGAATCTCTAGGCTATGTGCATAAGTTTTCGAATCACTTAAATGCAATAATCAAATCCATAATATCTTCAATCTCTACCAGAATCTCTAGGCTATGTGCATAAGTTTTCAAAACACCCTAATTCAATAATCAAATCCATAATATCTTCAATCTCTACCAGAATCTCTAGGCTATGTTCATAAGTTTTCAAAATACCCTAATTCAATAATCAAATCCATCATATCTTCAATCTCTACCAGAATCTCTAAGCTATGTGCATAAGTTTTCAAAACACCCTTATTCAATATTCAAATCCATAATATCTTCAATCTCTACCGGAATCTCTAGGCTATGTGCATAAGTGTTCAAATCACCTAAATTCCATAATAAAATCCATAATATCTTCAATCTCTACCAGAATCTCTAGGCTATGTGCATAAATTTTCAAAACACCCTAATTCAATAATCAAATCCATAATATCTTCCATCTCTACCAGAATCTCTTGGCTATGTGTATAAGTTTTCAAAACACCCTAATTCAATAATCAAATCCATAATATCTTCAATCTCTACCAGAATCTCTAGGCTATGTGCATAAGTTTTCAAAACACTTTAATTCAATAATAAAATCCATAATATCTTCAATCTCTACCAGAATCTCTAGGCTATGTGCATAAGTTTTCAAAACACCCTGATTCAATAATCAAATCCATAATATCTTCAATCTCTACCAGAATCTCTAGGCTATGTGCATAAGTTTTCAAAACACCCTAATTAAATAATCAAATCTATAATATCTTCAATCTCTACCAGAATCTCTAGGCTATGTGCATAAGTTTTCAAAACACCCTGATTCAATAATCAAATCCATAATATCTTCAATCTCTACCAGAATCTCTAGGCTATGTGCATAAGTTTGCAAAACAGCCTAATTCAATAATCAAATCCATAATATCTTCCATCTCTACCAGAATCTCTAGGCTATGTGCATAAGTTTTCAAAACACCCTAATTCAATAATCAAATCCATAATATCTTCAATCTCTACCAGAATCTCTCGGCTATGTGCATAAGTTTTCAAAACACCCTAATTCAATAATCAAATCCATAATATCTTCAATCTCTACCAGAATCTCAAAGCTGTGTTCATAAGTTTTCAAAACACCCTAATTCAATAATCAAATCCATAATATCTTCAATCTCTACCAGAATCTCTAGGCTATGTGCATAAGTTTTCAAAACACCCTAATTCAATAATCAAATCCATAATATCTTTAATCTCAACCAGAATCTCTAAGCTATGTGCATAAGTTTTCAAAACACCCTAATTCAATAATCAAATCCATAATATCTTCAATCTCTACCAGAATCTCTAGGCTATGTGCATAAGTTTTAAAAACACCCTAATTCAATAATCAAATCCATAATATCTTCAATCTCTACCAGAATCTCTAGGCTATGTGCATAAGTTTTCAAATCACTTAAATTCAATAATCAAATCCATAATATCTTCAATCTCTACCAGAATCTCTAGGCTATGTGCATAAGTTTTCAAAACACCCTTATTCAATAATCAAATCCATCATATCTTCAATCTCTACCAGAATCTCTAAGCTATGTTCATAAGTTTTCAAAACACCCTAATTCAATAATCAAATCCATAATATCTTCAATCTCTACCAGAATTTCTAGGCTATGTGCATAAGTTTTCAAATCACCCTAATTCAATAATCAAATCCATGATATCTTCAATCTCTACCAGAATCTCTAGGCTATGTGCATAAGTTTTCAAAACACCCTAATTCAATAATCAATCTATAATATCTTCAATATCTACCAGAATCTCTAGGCTATGTGCATAAGTTTTCAAAACACCCTAATTCAATAATAAAATCCATAATATCTTCAATCTCTACCAGAATCTCTAGGCTATGTGCATAAGTTTTCAAAACACCCTAATTCAATAATACAATCTATAATATCTTCAATCTCTACTAGAATCTCTAGGCTATGTGCATAAGTTTTCAAAACACCCTAATTCAATAATCAAATCCATAATATCTTCAATCGCTACCAGAATCTCTAGGATATGTGCATAAGTTTTCAAATCACTTAAATTCAATAATCAAATCCATAATATCTTCAATCTCTACCAGAATCTCTAGGCTTTGTGCATAAGTTTTCAAAACACACTAATTCAATAATCAAATCCATAATATCTTCAATATCTACCAGAATCTCTAGGCTATGTGCATAAGTTTTCAAATCACTTAAATTCAATAACCAAATCCATAATATCTTCAATCTCTACCAGAATCTCTAGGCTATGTGCATAAGTTTTCAAAACACCCTAATTCAATAATCAAATCCATAATATCTTCAATCTCTACCAGAATCTCTAGGCTATGTGCACAAGTTTTCAAATCACTTAAATTCAATAATCAAATCCATAATATCTTCAATCTCTACCAGAATCTCTAGGCTATGTGCATAAGTTTTCAAAACACCCTAATTCAATAATCAAATCCATAATATCTTCAATCTCTACCAGAATCTCTAGGCTATGTGCATAAGTTTTCAAAACACTTAAATTCAATAATCAAATCCATAATATCTTCCATATCTACCAGAATCTCTAGGCTATGTGCATAAGTTTTCAAATCACTTAAATTCAATAATCAAATCCATAATATCTTCAATCTCTACCAGAATCTCTAGGCTATGTGCATAAGTTTGCGAATCACTTAAATGCAATAATCAAATCCATAATATCTTCAATCTCTACCAGAATCTCTAGGCTATGTGCATAAGTTTTCAAAACACCCTAATTCAATAATCAAATCCATAATATCTTACAATCTCTACCAGAATCTCTAGGCTATGTTCATAAGTTTTCAAAATACCCTAATTCAATAATCAAATCCATCATATCTTCAATCTCTACCAGAATCTCTAGGCTATGTGCATAAGTTTTCAAAACACCCTAATTAAATAATCAAATCCATAATATCTTCAATCTCTACCAGAATCTCTAGGCTATGTGCATAAGTTTTCAAAACACCCTGATTCAATAATCAAATCCATAATATCTTCAATCTCTACCAGAATCTCTAGGCTATGTGCATAAGTTTGCAAAACAGCCTAATTCAATAATCAAATCCATAATATCTTCCATCTCTACCAGAATCTCTAGGCTATGTGCATAAGTTTTCAAAACACCCTAATTCAATAATCAAATCCATAATATCTTCAATCTCTACCAGAATCTCTAGGCTATGTGCATAAGTTTTCAAAACACCCTAATTCAATAATCAAATCCATAATATGTTCAATCTCTACCAGAATCTCAAAGCTGTGTTCATAAGTTTTCAAAACACCCTAATTCAATAATCAAATCCATAATATCTTCAATCTCTACCAGAATCTCTAGGCTATGTGCATAAGTTTGCAAAACAGCCTAATTCAATAATCAAATCCATAATATCTTCCATCTCTACCAGAATCTCTAGGCTATGTGCATAAGTTTTCAAAACACCCTAATTCAATAATCAAATCCATAATATCTTCAATCTCTACCAGAATCTCTAGGCTATGTGCATAAGTTTTCAAAACACCCTAATTCAATAATCAAATCCATAATATGTTCAATCTCTACCAGAATCTCAAAGCTGTGTTCATAAGTTTTCAAAACACCCTAATTCAATAATCAAATCTATAATATCTTCAATCTCTACCAGAATCTCTAGGCTATGTGCATAAGTTTTCAAAACACCCTAATTCAATAATCAAATCAATAATATCTTTAATCTCAACCAGAATCTCTAAGCTATGTGCATAAGTTTTCAAAACACCCTAATTCAATAATCAAATCCATAATATCTTCAATCTCTACCAGAATCTCTAGGCTATGTGCATAAGTTTTAAAAACACCCTAATTCAATAATCAAATCCATAATATCTTCAATCTCTACCAGAATCTCTAGGCTATGTGCATAAGTTTTCAAATCACTTAAATTCAATAATCAAATCCATAATATCTTCAATCTCTACCAGAATCTCTAGGCTATGTGCATAAGTTTTCAAAACACCCTTATTCAATAATCAAATCCATCATATCTTCAATCTCTACCAGAATCTCTAAGCTATGTTCATAAGTTTTCAAAACACCCTAATTCAATAATCAAATCCATAATATCTTCAATCTCTACCAGAATTTCTAGGCTATGTGCATAAGTTTTCAAATCACCCTAATTCAATAATCAAATCCATGATATCTTCAATCTCTACCAGAATCTCTAGGCTATGTGCATAAGTTTTCAAAACACCCTAATTCAATAATCAATCTATAATATCTTCAATATCTACCAGAATCTCTAGGCTATGTGCATAAGTTTTCAAAACACCCTAATTCAATAATAAAATCCATAATATCTTCAATCTCTACCAGAATCTCTAGGCTATGTGCATAAGTTTTCAAAACACCCTAATTCAATAATACAATCTATAATATCTTCAATCTCTACTAGAATCTCTAGGCTATGTGCATAAGTTTTCAAAACACCCTAATTCAATAATCAAATCCATAATATCTTCAATCGCTACCAGAATCTCTAGGATATGTGCATAAGTTTTCAAATCACTTAAATTCAATAATCAAATCCATAATATCTTCAATCTCTACCAGAATCTCTAGGCTTTGTGCATAAGTTTTCAAAACACACTAATTCAATAATCAAATCCATAATATCTTCAATCTCTACCAGAATCTCTAGGCTATGTGCATAAGTTTTCAAATCACTTAAATTCAATAACCAAATCCATAATATCTTCAATCTCTACCAGAATCTCTAGGCTATGTGCATAAGTTTTCAAAACACCCTAATTCAATAATCAAATCCATAATATCTTCAATCTCTACCAGAATCTCTAGGCTATGTGCACAAGTTTTCAAATCACTTAAATTCAATAATCAAATCCATAATATCTTCAATCTCTACCAGAATCTCTAGGCTATGTGCATAAGTTTTCAAAACACCCTAATTCAATAATCAAATCCATAATATCTTCAATCTCTACCAGAATCTCTAGGCTATGTGCATAAGTTTTCAAAACACTTAAATTCAATAATCAAATCCATAATATCTTCCATATCTACCAGAATCTCTAGGCTATGTGCATAAGTTTTCAAATCACTTAAATTCAATAATCAAATCCATAATATCTTCAATCTCTACCAGAATCTCTAGGCTATGTGCATAAGTTTTCGAATCACTTAAATGCAATAATCAAATCCATAATATCTTCAATCTCTACCAGAATCTCTAGGCTATGTGCATAAGTTTTCAAAACACCCTAATTCAATAATCAAATCCATAATATCTTCAATCTCTACCAGAATCTCTAGGCTATGTTCATAAGTTTTCAAAATACCCTAATTCAATAATCAAATCCATAATATCTTCAATCTCTACCAGAATCTCTAGGCTATGTGCATAAGTTTTCAAAACACCCTAATTCAATAATCAAATCTATAATATCTTCAATCTCTACCAGAATCTCTAGGCTATGTGCATAAGTTTTCAAAACACCCTGATTCAATAATCAAATCCATAATATCTTCAATCTCTACCAGAATCTCTAGGCTATGTGCATAAGTTTGCAAAACAGCCTAATTCAATAATCAAATCCATAATATCTTCCATCTCTACCAGAATCTCTAGGCTATGTGCATAAGTTTTCAAATCACTTAAATTCAATAATCCAATCCATAATATCTTCAATCTCTACCAGAATCTCTAGACTATGTGCATAAGTTTTCAAAACACCCTAATTCAATAATCAAATCTATAATATCTTCAATCTCTACCAGAATCTCTAGGCTATGTGCATAAGTTTTCAAATCACTTAAATTACATTATCAAATCCATAATATCTTCAATCTCTACCAGAATATCTAGGCTATGTGCATAAGTTTTCAAAACACCCTAATTCAATTATCAAATCAATAATATCTTCAATCTCTACCAGAATCTCTAGGCTATGTGCATAAGTTTTCAAATCACTTAAATTCAATAATCAAATCCATAATATCTTCAATCTCTTCCAGAATCTCTAGGCTATGTGCATCAGTTTTCAAAACACCCTAATTCAATAATCAAATCCATAATATCTTCAATCTCTACCAGAATCTCTAGGCTATGTGCATAAGTTTTCAAAACACTTAAATTCAATAATCAAATCCATAATATCTTCAATCTCTACCAGAATCTCTAGGCTATGTGCATAGGGTTTCAAATCACTTAAATTCAATAATCCAATCCATAATATCTTCAATCTCTACCAGAATCTCTAGGCTATGTGCATAAGTTTTCAAAACACTTACATTCAATAATCAAATCCATAATATCTTCAATCTCTACCGGAATCTCTAGGCTATGTGCATAAGTTTTCAAATCACTTAAATTCCATAATAAAATCCATAATATCTTCAATCTCTACCAGAATCTCTAGGCTATGTGCATAAATTTTCAAAACACCCTAATTCAATAATAAAATCAATAATATCTTCAATCTCTACCAGAATCTCTTGGCTATGTGTATAAGTTTTCAAAATATCCTAATTCAATAATCAAATCCATAATATCTTCAATCTCTACCAGAATCTCTAGGCTATGTGCATAAGTTTCCAGAACATCCTAATTAAATAATCAAATCTATAATATCTTCAATCTCTACCAGAATCTCTAGGCTATGTGCATAAGTTTTCAAAACACCCTAATTCAATAATCAAATCCATAATATCTTCAATCTCTACTAGAATCTCAAAGCTATGTTCATAAGTATTCAAAATACCCTAATTCAATAATCAAATCCATAATATCTTCAATCTCTACCAGAATCTCTAGGCTATGTGCATAAGTTTTAAAAACACCCTAATTCAATAATCAAATCCATAATATCTTCAATCTCTACCAGAATCTCTAGGCTATGTGCATAAGTTTTCAAATCACTTAAATTCAATAATCAAATCCATAATATCTTCAATCTCTACCAGAATCTCTAGGCTATGTTCATAAGTTTTCAAAACACCCTTATTCAATAATCAAATCCATCATATCTTCAATCTCTACCAGAATCTCTAAGCTATGTTCATAAGTTTTCAAAACACCCTAATTCAATAATCAAATCCATAATATCTTCAATCTCTACCAGAATTTCTAGGCTATGTGCATAAGTTTTCAAATCACCCTAATCCAATAATCAAATCCATGATATCTTCAATCTCTACCAGAATCTCTAGGCTATGTGCATAAGTTTTCAAAACACCCTAATTCAATAATCAATCTATAATATCTTCAATATCTACCAGAATCTCTAGGCTATGTGCATAAGTTTTCAAAACACCCTAATTCAATAATAAAATCCATAATATCTTCAATCTCTACCAGAATCTCTAGGCTATGTGCATAAGTTTTAAATACACCCTAATTCAATAATAAAATCTATAATATCTTCAATCTCTACTAGAATCTCTAGGCTATGTGCATAAGTTTTCAAAACACCCTAATTCAATAATCAAATCCATAATATCTTCAATCGCTACCAGAATCTCTAGGATATGTGCATAAGTTTTCAAATCACTTAAATTCAATAATCAAATCCATAATATCTTCAATCTCTACCAGAATCTCTAGGCTTTGTGCATAAGTTTTCAAAACACACTAATTCAATAATCAAATCCATAATATCTTCAATCTCTACCAGAATCTCTAGGCTATGTGCATAAGTTTTCAAATCACTTAAATTCAATAACCAAATCCATAATATCTTCAATCTCTACCAGAATCTCTAGGCTTTGTGCATAAGTTTTCAAAACACCCTAATTCAATAATCAAATCCATAATATCTTCAATCTCTACCAGAATCTCTAGGCTATGTGCACAAGTTTTCAAATCACTTAAATTCAATAATCACATCCATAATATCTTCAATCTCTACCAGAATCTCTAGGCTATGTGCATAAGTTTTCAAAAAACCCTAATTCAATAATCAAATCCATAATGTCTTCAATCTCTACCAGAATCTCTAGGCTATGTGCATAACTTTTCAAAAAACCCTAATTCAATAATCAAATCTATAATATCTTCAATCTCTTCCAGAATCTCTAGGCTATGTGCATAACTTTTCAAAAAACCCTAATTCAATAATCAAATCCATAATATCTTCAATCTCTACCAGAATCTCTAGGCTATGTGCATAAGTTTTCAAATCACTTAAATTCAATAACCAAATCCATAATATCTTCAATCTCTACCAGAATCTCTAGGCTTTGTGCATAAGTTTTCAAAACACCCAAATTCAATAATCAAATCCATAATATCTTCAATCTCTACCAGAATCTCTAAGCTATGTGCACAAGTTTTCAAATCACTTAAATTCAATAATCACATCCATAATATCTTCAATCTCTACCAGAATCTCTAGGCTATGTGCATAAGTTTTCAAAACACCCTGATTCAATAATCAAATCCATAATATCTTCAATCTCTACCAGAATCTCTAGGCTATGTGCATAAGTTTTCAAATCACTTAAATTCAATAATCAAATCCATAATGTCTTCAATCTCTACCAGAATCTCTAGGCCAAGTGCATAAGTTTTCAAATCACTTAAATTCAATAATCAAATCAATAATATCTTCAATCTCTACCAGAATCTCTCGGCTATGTGCATAACTTTTCAAAACACCCTAATTCAATAATCAAATCTATAATATCTTCAATCTCTACCAGAATCTCTCGGCTATGTGCATAACTTTTCAAAACACCCTAATTCAATAATCAAATCCATAATATCTTCAATCTCTACCAGAATCTCTCGGCTATGTGCATAACTTTTCAAAACACCCTAATTCAATAATCAAATCAATAATATCTTCAATCTCTACCAGAATCTCTAGGCTATGTGCATAACTTTTCAAAAAACCCTAATTCAATAATCAAATCTATAATATCTTCAATCTCTACCAGAATCTCTAGGCTATGTGCATAACTTTTCAAAAAACCCTAATTCAATAATCAAATCTATAATATCTTCAATCTCTACCAGAATCTCTAGGCTATGTGCATAACTTTTCAAAAAACCCTAATTCAATAATCAAATCTATAATATCTTCAATCTCTACCAGAATCTCTAGGCTATGTGCATAACTTTTCAAAAAACCCTAATTCAATAATCAAATCCATAATGTCTTCAATCTCTACCAGAATCTCTAGGCTATGTGCATAACTTTTCAAAAAACCCTAATTCAATAATCAAATCTATAATATCTTCAATCTCTACCAGAATCTCTAGGCTATGTGCATAACTTTTCAAAAAACCCTAATTCAATAATCAAATCTATAATATCTTCAATCTCTACCAGAATCTCTAGGCTATGTGCATAAGTTTTCAAATCACTTAAATTCAATAATCAAATCCATAATGTCTTCAATCTCTACCAGAATCTCTAGGCCAAGTGCATAAGTTTTCAAATCACTTAAATTCAATAATCAAATCCATAATATCTTCAATCTCTACCAGAATCTCTAGGCTATGTGCATAAGTTTTCAAATCACTTAAATTCAATAATCAAATCCATAATGTCTTCAATCTCTACCAGAATCTCTAGGCTATGTGCATAAGTTTTCAAATCACTTAAATTCAATAATAAAATCAATAATATCTTCAATCTCTACCAGAATCTCTAGGCTATGTGCATAAGTTTTCAAAAAACCCTAATTCAATAATCAAATCTATAATATCTTCAATCTCTACCAGAATCTCTAGGCTATGTGCATAAGTTTTCAAAAAACCCTAATTCAATAATCAAATCCATAATGTCTTCAATCTCTACCAGAATCTCTAGGCTATGTGCATAAGTTTTCAAAAAACCCTAATTCAATAATCAAATCCATAATATCTTCAATCTCTACCAGAATCTCTAGGCTATGTGCATAAGTTTTCAAATCACTTAAATTCAATAATCAAATCCATAATGTCTTCAATCTCTACCAGAATCTCTAGGCCAAGTGCATAAGTTTTCAAATCACTTAAATTCAATAATCAAATCCATAATATCTTCAATCTCTACCAGAATCTCTAGGCTATGTGCATAAGTTTTCAAATCACTTAAATTCAATAATCAAATCCATAATGTCTTCAATCTCTACCAGAATCTCTAGGCTATGTGCATAAGTTTTCAAATCACTTAAATTCAATAATAAAATCAATAATATCTTCAATCTCTACCAGAATCTCTAGGCTATGTGCATAAGTTTTCAAATCACTTAAATTCAATAATAAAATCAATAATATCTTCAATCTCTACCAGAATCTCTAGGCTATGTGCATAAGTTTTCAAATCACTTAAATTCAATAATCAAATCCATAATATCTTCAATCTCTACCAGAATCTCTAGGCTATGTGCATAAGTTTTCAAATCACTTAAATTCAATAATCAAATCCATAATGTCTTCAATCTCTACCAGAATCTCTAGGCCAAGTGCATAAGTTTTCAAATCACTTAAATTCAATAATCAAATCCATAATATCTTCAATCTCTACCAGAATCTCTAGGCTATGTGCATAAGTTTTCAAATCACTTAAATTCAATAATCAAATCCATAATGTCTTCAATCTCTACCAGAATCTCTAGGCTATGTGCATAAGTTTTCAAATCACTTAAATTCAATAATAAAATCAATAATATCTTCAATCTCTACCAGAATCTCTAGGCTATGTGCATAAGTTTTCAAATCACTTAAATTCAATAATAAAATCAATAATATCTTCAATCTCTACCAGAATCTCTAGGCTATGTGCATAAGTTTTCAAATCACTTAAATTAAATAATAAAATCAATAATATCTTCAATCTCTACCAGAATCTCTAGGCTATGTGCATAAGTTTTCAAAAAACCCTAATTCAATAATAAAATCAATAATATCTTCAATCTCTACCAGAATCTCTAGGCTATGTGCATAAGTTTTCAAATCACTTAAATTAAATAATAAAATCAATAATATCTTCAATCTCTACCAGAATCTCTAGGCTATGTGCATAAGTTTTCAAAAAACCCTAATTCAATAATAAAATCAATAATATCTTCAATCTCTACCAGAATCTCTAGGCTATGTGCATAAGTTTTCAAATCACTTAAATTAAATAATAAAATCAATAATATCTTCAATCTCTACCAGAATCTCTAGGCTATGTGCATAAGTTTTCAAAAACACCCTAATTCAATAATAAAATCAATAATATCTTCAATCTCTACCAGAATCTCTAGGCTATGTGCATAAGTTTTCAAATCACTTAAATTAAATAATAAAATCAATAATATCTTCAATCTCTACCAGAATCTCTAGGCTATGTGCATAAGTTTTCAAAAAACCCTAATTCAATAATCAAATCCATAATATCTTCAATCTCTACCAGAATCTCTAGGCTATGTACATAAGTTTTCAAATCACTTAAATTAAATAATAAAATCCATAATATCTTATATCTCTACCAGAATCTCTAGGCTATGTGCATAAGTTTTCAAATCACTTAAATTAAATAATAAAATCAATAATATCTTCAATCTCTACCAGAATCTCTAGGCTATGTACATAAGTTTTCAAATCACTTAAATTAAATAATAAAATCCATAATATCTTATATCTCTACCAGAATCTCTAGGCTATGTACATAAGTTTTCAAATCACTTAAATTAAATAATAAAATCAATAATATCTTCAATCTCTACCAGAATCTCTAGGCTATGTGCATAAGTTTTCAAAAACACCCTAATTCAATAATAAAATCAATAATATCTTCAATCTCTACCAGAATCTCTAGGCTATGTGCATAAGTTTTCAAATCACTTAAATTAAATAATAAAATCCATAATATCTTATATCTCTACCAGAATCTCTAGGCTATGTGCATAAGTTTTCAAAAAACCCTAATTCAATAATAAAATCAATAATATCTTCAATATCTACCAGAATCTCTAGGCTATGTGCATAAGTTTTCAAATCACTTAAATTAAATAATAAAATCAATAATATCTTCAATCTCTACCAGAATCTCTAGGCTATGTGCATAAGTTTTCAAATCACTTAAATTCAATAATAAAATCAATAATATCTTCAATCTCTACCAGAATCTCTAGGCTATGTGCATAAGTTTTCAAAAAACCCTAATTCAATAATAAAATCAATAATATCTTCAATATCTACCAGAATCTCTAGGCTATGTGCATAAGTTTTCAAATCACTTAAATTAAATAATAAAATCAATAATATCTTCAATCTCTACCAGAATCTCTAGGCTATGTGCATAAGTTTTCAAATCACTTAAATTCAATAATAAAATCAATAATATCTTCAATCTCTACCAGAATCTCTAGGCTATGTGCATAAGTTTTCAAAAAACCCTAATTCAATAATAAAATCAATAATATCTTCAATATCTACCAGAATCTCTAGGCTATGTGCATAAGTTTTCAAATCACTTAAATTAAATAATAAAATCAATAATATCTTCAATCTCTACCAGAATCTCTAGGCTATGTGCATAAGTTTTCAAATCACTTAAATTCAATAATAAAATCAATAATATCTTCAATCTCTACCAGAATCTCTAGGCTATGTGCATAAGTTTTCAAATCTCTTAAATTCAATAATCAAATCCATAATGTCTTCAATCTCTACCAGAATCTCTAGGCTATGTGCATAAGTTTTCAAATCACTTAAATTCAATAATAAAATCAATAATATCTTCAATCTCTACCAGAATCTCTAGGCTATGTGCATAAGTTTTCAAAAAACCCTAATTCAATAATAAAATCAATAATATCTTCAATCTCTACCAGAATCTCTAGGCTATGTGCATAAGTTTTCAAATCACTTAAATTCAATAATCAAATCCATAATGTCTTCAATCTCTACCAGAATCTCTAGGCTATGTGCATAAGTTTTCAAATCACTTAAATTCAATAATAAAATCAATAATATCTTCAATCTCTACCAGAATCTCTAGGCTATGTGCATAAGTTTTCAAATCACTTAAATTCAATAATAAAATCAATAATATCTTCAATCTCTACCAGAATCTCTAGGCTATGTGCATAAGTTTTCAAAAAACCCTAATTCAATAATCAAATCTATAATATCTTCAATCTCAACCAGAATCTCTAGGCTATGTGCATAAGTTTTCAAAAAACCCTAATTCAATAATCAAATCCATAATGTCTTCAATCTCTACCAGAATCTCTAGGCTATGTGCATAAGTTTTCAAAAAACCCTAATTCAATAATCAAATCCATAATATCTTCAATCTCTACCAGAATCTCTAGGCTATGTGCATAAGTTTTCAAATCACTTAAATTCAATAATCAAATCCATAATGTCTTCAATCTCTACCAGAATCTCTAGGCCAAGTGCATAAGTTTTCAAATCACTTAAATTCAATAATCAAATCCATAATATCTTCAATCTCTACCAGAATCTCTAGGCTATGTGCATAAGTTTTCAAATCACTTAAATTCAATAATCAAATCCATAATGTCTTCAATCTCTACCAGAATCTCTAGGCTATGTGCATAAGTTTTCAAATCACTTAAATTCAATAATAAAATCAATAATATCTTCAATCTCTACCAGAATCTCTAGGCTATGTGCATAAGTTTTCAAATCACTTAAATTCAATAATAAAATCAATAATATCTTCAATCTCTACCAGAATCTCTAGGCTATGTGCATAAGTTTTCAAATCACTTAAATTCAATAATCAAATCCATAATATCTTCAATCTCTACCAGAATCTCTAGGCTATGTGCATAAGTTTTCAAATCACTTAAATTCAATAATCAAATCCATAATGTCTTCAATCTCTACCAGAATCTCTAGGCCAAGTGCATAAGTTTTCAAATCACTTAAATTCAATAATCAAATCCATAATATCTTCAATCTCTACCAGAATCTCTAGGCTATGTGCATAAGTTTTCAAATCACTTAAATTCAATAATCAAATCCATAATGTCTTCAATCTCTACCAGAATCTCTAGGCTATGTGCATAAGTTTTCAAATCACTTAAATTCAATAATAAAATCAATAATATCTTCAATCTCTACCAGAATCTCTAGGCTATGTGCATAAGTTTTCAAATCACTTAAATTCAATAATAAAATCAATAATATCTTCAATCTCTACCAGAATCTCTAGGCTATGTGCATAAGTTTTCAAATCACTTAAATTCAATAATCAAATCCATAATATCTTCAATCTCTACCAGAATCTCTAGGCTATGTGCATAAGTTTTCAAATCACTTAAATTCAATAATCAAATCCATAATGTCTTCAATCTCTACCAGAATCTCTAGGCCAAGTGCATAAGTTTTCAAATCACTTAAATTCAATAATCAAATCCATAATATCTTCAATCTCTACCAGAATCTCTAGGCTATGTGCATAAGTTTTCAAATCACTTAAATTCAATAATCAAATCCATAATGTCTTCAATCTCTACCAGAATCTCTAGGCTATGTGCATAAGTTTTTAAAAAACCCTAATTCAATAATCAAATCCATAATATCTTCAATCTCTACCAGAATCTCTAGGCTATGTGCATAAGTTTTCAAATCACTTAAATTCAATAATCAAATCCATAATGTCTTCAATCTCTACCAGAATCTCTAGGCCAAGTGCATAAGTTTTCAAATCACTTAAATTCAATAATCAAATCCATAATATCTTCAATCTCTACCAGAATCTCTAGGCTATGTGCATAAGTTTTCAAATCACTTAAATTCAATAATCAAATCCATAATGTCTTCAATCTCTACCAGAATCTCTAGGCTATGTGCATAAGTTTTCAAATCACTTAAATTCAATAATAAAATCAATAATATCTTCAATCTCTACCAGAATCTCTAGGCTATGTGCATAAGTTTTCAAAAAACCCTAATTCAATAATAAAATCAATAATATCTTCAATCTCTACCAGAATCTCTAGGCTATGTGCATAAGTTTTCAAATCACTTAAATTAAATAATAAAATCAATAATATCTTCAATCTCTACCAGAATCTCTAGGCTATGTGCATAAGTTTTCAAAAAACCCTAATTCAATAATAAAATCAATAATATCTTCAATCTCTACCAGAATCTCTAGGCTATGTGCATAAGTTTTCAAATCACTTAAATTAAATAATAAAATCAATAATATCTTCAATCTCTACCAGAATCTCTAGGCTATGTGCATAAGTTTTCAAAAAACCCTAATTCAATAATAAAATCAATAATATCTTCAATCTCTACCAGAATCTCTAGGCTATGTGCATAAGTTTTCAAATCACTTAAATTAAATAATAAAATCAATAATATCTTCAATCTCTACCAGAATCTCTAGGCTATGTGCATAAGTTTTCAAAAAACCCTAATTCAATAATAAAATCAATAATATCTTCAATCTCTACCAGAATCTCTAGGCTATGTGCATAAGTTTTCAAATCACTTAAATTAAATAATAAAATCCATAATATCTTATATCTCTACCAGAATCTCTAGGCTATGTGCATAAGTTTTCAAAAAACCCTAATTCAATAATAAAATCAATAATATCTTCAATATCTACCAGAATCTCTAGGCTATGTGCATAAGCTTTCAAATCACTTAAATTAAATAATAAAATCAATAATATCTTCAATCTCTACCAGAATCTCTAGGCTATGTGCATAAGTTTTCAAATCACTTAAATTCAATAATAAAATCAATAATATCTTCAATCTCTACCAGAATCTCTAGGCTATGTGCATAAGTTTTCAAATCACTTAAATTCAATAATAAAATCAATAATATCTTCAATCTCTACCAGAATCTCTAGGCTATGTGCATAAGTTTTCAAATCTCTTAAATTCAATAATCAAATCCATAATGTCTTCAATCTCTACCAGAATCTCTAGGCTATGTGCATAAGTTTTCAAATCACTTAAATTCAATAATAAAATCAATAATATCTTCAATCTCTACCAGAATCTCTAGGCTATGTGCATAAGTTTTCAAAAAACCCTAATTCAATAATCAAATCCATAATATCTTCAATCTCTACCAGAATCTCTAGGCTATGTGCATAAGTTTTCAAATCACTTAAATTCAATAATCAAATCCATAATGTCTTCAATCTCTACCAGAATCTCTAGGCCAAGTGCATAAGTTTTCAAATCACTAAAATTCAATAATCAAATCCATAATATCTTCAATCTCTACCAGAATCTCTAGGCTATGTGCATAAGTTTTCAAATCACTTAAATTCAATAATCAAATCCATAATGTCTTCAATCTCTACCAGAATCTCTAGGCTATGTGCATAAGTTTTCAAATCACTTAAATTCAATAATAAAATCAATAATATCTTCAATCTCTACCAGAATCTCTAGGCTATGTGCATAAGTTTTCAAATCACTTAAATTAAATAATAAAATCAATAATATCTTCAATCTCTACCAGAATCTCTAGGCTATGTGCATAAGTTTTCAAAAAACCCTAATTCAATAATAAAATCAATAATATCTTCAATCTCTACCAGAATCTCTAGGCTATGTGCATAAGTTTTCAAATCACTTAAATTAAATAATAAAATCAATAATATCTTCAATCTCTACCAGAATCTCTAGGCTATGTGCATAAGTTTTCAAAAAACCCTAATTCAATAATAAAATCAATAATATCTTCAATCTCTACCAGAATCTCTAGGCTATGTGCATAAGTTTTCAAATCACTTAAATTAAATAATAAAATCAATAATATCTTCAATCTCTACCAGAATCTCTAGGCTATGTGCATAAGTTTTCAAAAAACCCTAATTCAATAATAAAATCAATAATATCTTCAATCTCTACCAGAATCTCTAGGCTATGTGCATAAGTTTTCAAATCACTTAAATTAAATAATAAAATCCATAATATCTTATATCTCTACCAGAATCTCTAGGCTATGTGCATAAGTTTTCAAAAAACCCTAATTCAATAATAAAATCAATAATATCTTCAATATCTACCAGAATCTCTAGGCTATGTGCATAAGTTTTCAAATCACTTAAATTAAATAATAAAATCAATAATATCTTCAATCTCTACCAGAATCTCTAGGCTATGTGCATAAGTTTTCAAATCACTTAAATTCAATAATAAAATCAATAATATCTTCAATCTCTACCAGAATCTCTAGGCTATGTGCATAAGTTTTCAAATCACTTAAATTCAATAATAAAATCAATAATATCTTCAATCTCTACCAGAATCTCTAGGCTATGTGCATAAGTTTTCAAATCTCTTAAATTCAATAATCAAATCCATAATGTCTTCAATCTCTACCAGAATCTCTAGGCTATGTGCATAAGTTTTCAAATCACTTAAATTCAATAATAAAATCAATAATATCTTCAATCTCTACCAGAATCTCTAGGCTATGTGCATAAGTTTTCAAAAAACCCTAATTCAATAATCAAATCCATAATATCTTCAATCTCTACCAGAATCTCTAGGCTATGTGCATAAGTTTTCAAATCACTTAAATTCAATAATCAAATCCATAATGTCTTCAATCTCTACCAGAATCTCTAGGCCAAGTGCATAAGTTTTCAAATCACTTAAATTCAATAATCAAATCCATAATATCTTCAATCTCTACCAGAATCTCTAGGCTATGTGCATAAGTTTTCAAATCACTTAAATTCAATAATCAAATCCATAATGTCTTCAATCTCTACCAGAATCTCTAGGCTATGTGCATAAGTTTTCAAATCACTTAAATTCAATAATAAAATCAATAATATCTTCAATCTCTACCAGAATCTCTAGGCTATGTGCATAAGTTTTCAAATCACTTAAATTAAATAATAAAATCAATAATATCTTCAATCTCTACCAGAATCTCTAAGCTATGTGCATAAGTTTTCAAAAAACCCTAATTCAATAATAAAATCAATAATATCTTCAATCTCTACCAGAATCTCTAGGCTATGTGCATAAGTTTTCAAATCACTTAAATTAAATAATAAAATCAATAATATCTTCAATCTCTACCAGAATCTCTAGGCTATGTGCATAAGTTTTCAAAAAACCCTAATTCAATAATAAAATCAATAATATCTTCAATCTCTACCAGAATCTCTAGGCTATGTGCATAAGTTTTCAAATCACTTAAATTAAATAATAAAATCAATAATATCTTCAATCTCTACCAGAATCTCTAGGCTATGTGCATAAGTTTTCAAAAAACCCTAATTCAATAATAAAATCAATGATATCTTCAATCTCTACCAGAATCTCTAGGCTATGTGCATAAGTTTTCAAATCACTTAAATTAAATAATAAAATCCATAATATCTTATATCTCTACCAGAATCTCTAGGCTATGTGCATAAGTTTTCAAAAAACCCTAATTCAATAATAAAATCAATAATATCTTCAATATCTACCAGAATCTCTAGGCTATGTGCATAAGTTTTCAAATCACTTAAATTAAATAATAAAATCAATAATATCTTCAATCTCTACCAGAATCTCTAGGCTATGTGCATAAGTTTTCAAATCACTTAAATTCAATAATAAAATCAATAATATCTTCAATCTCTACCAGAATCTCTAGGCTATGTGCATAAGTTTTCAAATCACTTAAATTCAATAATAAAATCAATAATATCTTCAATCTCTACCAGAATCTCTAGGCTATGTGCATAAGTTTTCAAATCTCTTAAATTCAATAATCAAATCCATAATGTCTTCAATCTCTACCAGAATCTCTAGGCTATGTGCATAAGTTTTCAAATCACTTAAATTCAATAATAAAATCAATAATATCTTCAATCTCTACCAGAATCTCTAGGCTATGTGCATAAGTTTTCAAAAAACCCTAATTCAATAATAAAATCAATAATATCTTCAATCTCTACCAGAATCTCTAGGCTATGTGCATAAGTTTTCAAATCACTTAAATTCAATAATCAAATCCATAATGTCTTCAATCTCTACCAGAATCTCTAGGCTATGTGCATAAGTTTTCAAATCACTTAAATTCAATAATAAAATCAATAATATCTTCAATCTCTACCAGAATCTCTAGGCTATGTGCATAAGTTTTCAAATAACCCTAATTCAATAATAAAATCAATAATATCTTCAATCTCTACCAGATTCTCTAGGCTATGTGCATAAGTTTTCAAATCACTTAAATTAAATAATAAAATCAATAATATCTTCAATCTCTACCAGAATCTCTAGGCTATGTGCATAAGTTTTCAAATCACTTAAATTCAATAATAAAATCAATAATATCTTCAATCTCTACCAGAATCTCTAGGCTATGTGCATAAGTTTTCAAATCACTTAAATTCAATAATAAAATCAATAATATCTTCAATCTCTACCAGAATCTCTAGGCTATGTGCATAAGTTTTCAAAAAACCCTAATTCAATAATAAAATCAATAATATCTTCAATCTCTACCAGAATCTCTAGGCTATGTGCATAAGTTTTCAAAAAACCCTAATTCAATAATAAAATCAATAATATCTTCAATCTCTACCAGAATCTCTAGGCTATGTGCATAAGTTTTCAAAAAACCCTAATTCAATAATAAAATCAATAATATCTTCAATCTCTACCAGATTCTCTAGGCTATGTGCATAAGTTTTCAAAAAACCCTAATTCAATAATAAAATCAATAATATCTTCAATCTCTACCAGAATCTCTAGGCTATGTGCATAAGTTTTCAAAAAACCCTAATTCAATAATAAAATCAATAATATCTTCAATCTCTACCAGAATCTCTAGGCTATGTGCATAAGTTTTCAAAAAACCCTAATTCAATAATAAAATCAATAATATCTTCAATCTCTACCAGATTCTCTAGGCTATGTGCATAAGTTTTCAAAAAACCCTAATTCAATAATAAAATCAATAATATCTTCAATCTCTACCAGATTCTCTAGGCTATGTGCATAAGTTTTCAAAAAACCCTAATTCAATAATAAAATCAATAATATCTTCAATCTCTACCAGATTCTCTAGGCTATGTGCATAAGTTTTCAAAAAACCCTAATTCAATAATAAAATCAATAATATCTTCAATATCTACCAGAATCTCTAGGCTATGTGCATAAGTTTTCAAAAAACCCTAATTCAATAATAAAATCAATAATATCTTCAATCTCTACCAGAATCTCTAGGCTATGTGCATAAGTTTTCAAAAAACCCTAATTCAATAATAAAATCAATAATATCTTCAATCTCTACCAGAATCTCTAGGCTATGTGCATAAGTTTTCAAAAAACCCTAATTCAATAATAAAATCAATAATATCTTCAATCTCTACCAGAATCTCTAGGCTATGTGCATAAGTTTTCAAAAAACCCTAATTCAATAATAAAATCAATAATATCTTCAATCTCTACCAGATTCTCTAGGCTATGTGCATAAGTTTTCAAAAAACCCTAATTCAATAATAAAATCAATAATATCTTCAATCTCTACCAGAATCTCTAGGCTATGTGCATAAGTTTTCAAAAAACCCTAATTCAATAATAAAATCAATAATATCTTCAATCTCTACCAGAATCTCTAGGCTATGTGCATAAGTTTTCAAAAAACCCTAATTCAATAATAAAATCAATAATATCTTCAATCTCTACCAGAATCTCTAGGCTATGTGCATAAGTTTTCAAAAAACCCTAATTCAATAATAAAATCAATAATATCTTCAATCTCTACCAGATTCTCTAGGCTATGTGCATAAGTTTTCAAAAAACCCTAATTCAATAATAAAATCAATAATATCTTCAATCTCTACCAGAATCTCTAGGCTATGTGCATAAGTTTTCAAAAAACCCTAATTCAATAATAAAATCAATAATATCTTCAATCTCTACCAGATTCTCTAGGCTATGTGCATAAGTTTTCAAAAAACCCTAATTCAATAATAAAATCAATAATATCTTCAATCTCTACCAGAATCTCTAGGCTATGTGCATAAGTTTTCAAAAAACCCTAATTCAATAATAAAATCAATAATATCTTCAATCTCTACCAGAATCTCTAGGCTATGTGCATAAGTTTTCAAAAAACCCTAATTCAATAATAAAATCAATAATATCTTCAATCTCTACCAGATTCTCTAGGCTATGTGCATAAGTTTTCAAAAAACCCTAATTCAATAATAAAATCAATAATATCTTCAATCTCTACCAGAATCTCTAGGCTATGTGCATAAGTTTTCAAAAAACCCTAATTCAATAATAAAATCAATAATATCTTCAATATCTACCAGAATCTCTAGGCTATGTGCATAAGTTTTCAAATCACTTAAATTCAATAATAAAATCAATAATATCTTCAATCTCTACCAGAATCTCTAGGCTATGTGCATAAGTTTTCAAATCTCTTAAATTCAATAATAAAATCCATAATGTCTTCAATCTCTACCAGAATCTCTAGGCTATGTGCATAAGTTTTCAAAAAACCCTAATTCAATAATAAAATCAATAATATCTTCAATCTCTACCAGAATCTCTAGGCTATGTGCATAAGTTTTCAAATCACTTAAATTCAATAATAAAATCAATAATATCTTCAATCTCTACCAGAATCTCTAGGCTATGTGCATAAGTTTTCAAAAAACCCTAATTCAATAATAAAATCAATAATATCTTCAATCTCTACCAGAATCTCTAGGCTATGTGCATAAGTTTTCAAAAAACCCTAATTCAATAATAAAATCAATAATATCTTCAATATCTACCAGAATCTCTAGGCTATGTGCATAAGTTTTCAAATCACTTAAATTCAATAATAAAATCAATAATATCTTCAATCTCTACCAGAATCTCTAGGCTATGTGCATAAGTTTTCAAATCTCTTAAATTCAATAATCAAATCCATAATGTCTTCAATCTCTACCAGAATCTCTAGGCTATGTGCATAAGTTTTCAAATCACTTAAATTCAATAATAAAATCAATAATATCTTCAATCTCTACCAGAATCTCTAGGCTATGTGCATAAGTTTTCAAAAAACCCTAATTAAATAATAAAATCAATAATATCTTCAATCTCTACCAGAATCTCTAGGCTATGTGCATAAGTTTTCAAATCACTTAAATTCAATAATAAAATCAATAATATCTTCAATCTCTACCAGAATCTCTAGGCTATGTGCATAAGTTTTCAAAAAACCCTAATTCAATAATAAAATCCATAATATCTTCAATCTCTACCAGAATCTCTAGGCTATGTGCATAAGTTTTCAAATCACTTAAATTCAATAATCAAATCCATAATGTCTTCAATCTCTACCAGAATCTCTAGGCTATGTGCATAAGTTTTCAAATCACTTAAATTCAATAATAAAATCAATAATATCTTCAATCTCTACCAGAATCTCTAGGCTATGTGCATAAGTTTTCAAATCACTTAAATTCAATAATAAAATCAATAATATCTTCAATCTCTACCAGAATCTCTAGGCTATGTGCATAAGTTTTCAAAAAACCCTAATTCAATAATAAAATCAATAATATCTTCAATATCTACCAGAATCTCTAGGCTATGTGCATAAGTTTTCAAATCACTTAAATTCAATAATAAAATCAATAATATCTTCAATCTCTACCAGAATCTCTAGGCTATGTGCATAAGTTTTCAAATCTCTTAAATTCAATAATCAAATCCATAATGTCTTCAATCTCTACCAGAATCTCTAGGCTATGTGCATAAGTTTTCAAATCACTTAAATTCAATAATAAAATCAATAATATCTTCAATCTCTACCAGAATCTCTAGGCTATGTGCATAAGTTTTCAAAAAACCCTAATTAAATAATAAAATCAATAATATCTTCAATCTCTACCAGAATCTCTAGGCTATGTGCATAAGTTTTCAAATCACTTAAATTCAATAATAAAATCAATAATATCTTCAATCTCTACCAGAATCTCTAGGCTATGTGCATAAGTTTTCAAAAAACCCTAATTCAATAATAAAATCAATAATATCTTCAATCTCTACCAGAATCTCTAGGCTATGTGCATAAGTTTTCAAATCTCTTAAATTCAATAATAAAATCCATAATGTCTTCAATCTCTACCAGATTCTCTAGGCTATGTGCATAAGTTTTCAAAAAACCCTAATTCAATAATAAAATCAATAATATCTTCAATCTCTACCAGAATCTCTAGGCTATGTGCATAAGTTTTCAAAAAACCCTAATTCAATAATAAAATCAATAATATCTTCAATCTCTACCAGAATCTCTAGGCTATGTGCATAAGTTTTCAAAAAACCCTAATTCAATAATAAAATCAATAATATCTTCAATATCTACCAGAATCTCTAGGCTATGTGCATAAGTTTTCAAATCACTTAAATTCAATAATAAAATCAATAATATCTTCAATCTCTACCAGAATCTCTAGGCTATGTGCATAAGTTTTCAAAAAACCCTAATTCAATAATAAAATCAATAATATCTTCAATCTCTACCAGAATCTCTAGGCTATGTGCATAAGTTTTCAAAAAACCCTAATTCAATAATAAAATCAATAATATCTTCAATATCTACCAGAATCTCTAGGCTATGTGCATAAGTTTTCAAATCACTTAAATTCAATAATAAAATCAATAATATCTTCAATCTCTACCAGAATCTCTAGGCTATGTGCATAAGTTTTCAAAAAACCCTAATTCAATAATAAAATCAATAATATCTTCAATCTCTACCAGAATCTCTAGGCTATGTGCATAAGTTTTCAAAAAACCCTAATTCAATAATAAAATCAATAATATCTTCAATATCTACCAGAATCTCTAGGCTATGTGCATAAGTTTTCAAATCACTTAAATTCAATAATAAAATCAATAATATCTTCAATCTCTACCAGAATCTCTAGGCTATGTGCATAAGTTTTCAAATCTCTTAAATTCAATAATCAAATCCATAATGTCTTCAATCTCTACTAGAATCTCTAGGCTATGTGCATAAGTTTTCAAATCACTTAAATTCAATAATAAAATCAATAATATCTTCAATCTCTACCAGAATCTCTAGGCTATGTGCATAAGTTTTCAAAAAACCCTAATTAAATAATAAAATCAATAATATCTTCAATCTCTACCAGAATCTCTAGGCTATGTGCATAAGTTTTCAAATCACTTAAATTCAATAATAAAATCAATAATATCTTCAATCTCTACCAGAATCTCTAGGCTATGTGCATAAGTTTTCAAAAAACCCTAATTCAATAATAAAATCAATAATATCTTCAATCTCTACCAGAATCTCTAGGCTATGTGCATAAGTTTTCAAATCACTTAAATTCAATAATCAAATCCATAATGTCTTCAATCTCTACCAGAATCTCTAGGCTATGTGCATAAGTTTTCAAATCACTTAAATTCAATAATAAAATCAATAATATCTTCAATCTCTACCAGAATCTCTAGGCTATGTGCATAAGTTTTCAAAAAACCCTAATTAAATAATAAAATCAATAATATCTTCAATCTCTACCAGAATCTCTAGGCTATGTGCATAAGTTTTCAAATCACTTAAATTCAATAATAAAATCAATAATATCTTCAATCTCTACCAGAATCTCTAGGCTATGTGCATAAGTTTTCAAATCACTTAAATTAAATAATCAAATCAATAATATCTTCAATCTCTACCAGAATCTCTAGGCTATGTGCATAAGTTTTCAAATCACTTAAATTCAATAATAAAATCAATAATATCTTCAATCTCTACCAGAATCTCTAGGCTATGTGCATAAGTTTTCAAAAAACCCTAATTCAATAATAAAATCAATAATATCTTCAATCTCTACCAGATTCTCTAGGCTATGTGCATAAGTTTTCAAATCACTTAAATTAAATAATAAAATCAATAATATCTTCAATCTCTACCAGAATCTCTAGGCTATGTGCATAAGTTTTCAAATCACTTAAATTAAATAATCAAATCAATAATATCTTCAATCTCTACCAGAATCTCTAGGCTATGTGCATAAGTTTTCAAATCACTTAAATTCAATAATAAAATCAATAATATCTTCAATCTCTACCAGAATCTCTAGGCTATGTGCATAAGTTTTCAAATCACTTAAATTAAATAATCAAATCAATAATATCTTCAATCTCTACCAGAATCTCTAGGCTATGTGCATAAGTTTTCAAATCACTTAAATTCAATAATAAAATCAATAATATCTTCAATCTCTACCAGAATCTCTAGGCTATGTGCATAAGTTTTCAAATCACTTAAATTAAATAATCAAATCAATAATATCTTCAATCTCTACCAGAATCTCTAGGCTATGTGCATAAGTTTTCAAATCACTTAAATTCAATAATAAAATCAATAATATCTTCAATCTCTACCAGAATCTCTAGGCTATGTGCATAAGTTTTCAAAAAACCCTAATTCAATAATAAAATCAATAATATCTTCAATCTCTACCAGATTCTCTAGGCTATGTGCATAAGTTTTCAAATCACTTAAATTAAATAATAAAATCAATAATATCTTCAATCTCTACCAGAATCTCTAGGCTATGTGCATAAGTTTTCAAATCACTTAAATTCAATAATAAAATCAATAATATCTTCAATCTCTACCAGAATCTCTAGGCTATGTGCATAAGTTTTCAAATCACTTAAATTCAATAATAAAATCAATAATATCTTCAATCTCTACCAGAATCTCTAGGCTATGTGCATAAGTTTTCAAATCACTTAAATTAAATAATCAAATCCATAATATCTTCAATCTCTACCAGAATCTCTAGGCTATGTGCATAAGTTTTCAAATCACTTAAATTCAATAATCAAATCCATAATGTCTTCAATCTCTACCAGAATCTCTAGGCCAAGTGCATAAGTTTTCAAATCACTTAAATTCAATAATCAAATCCATAATATCTTCAATCTCTACCAGAATCTCTAGGCTATGTGCATAAGTTTTCAAATCACTTAAATTCAATAATCAAATCCATAATGTCTTCAATCTCTACCAGAATCTCTAGGCTATGTGCATAAGTTTTCAAATCACTTAAATTCAATAATAAAATCAATAATATCTTCAATCTCTACCAGAATCTCTAGGCTATGTGCATAAGTTTTCAAAAAACCCTAATTCAATAATAAAATCAATAATATCTTCAATCTCTACCAGAATCTCTAGGCTATGTGCATAAGTTTTCAAATCACTTAAATTAAATAATAAAATCAATAATATCTTCAATCTCTACCAGAATCTCTAGGCTATGTGCATAAGTTTTCAAATCACTTAAATTCAATAATAAAATCAATAATATCTTCAATCTCTACCAGAATCTCTAGGCTATGTGCATAAGTTTTCAAATCACTTAAATTAAATAATCAAATCCATAATATCTTCAATCTCTACCAGAATCTCTAGGCTATGTGCATAAGTTTTCAAATCACTTAAATTCAATAATCAAATCCATAATGTCTTCAATCTCTACCAGAATCTCTAGGCCAAGTGCATAAGTTTTCAAATCACTTAAATTCAATAATCAAATCCATAATATCTTCAATCTCTACCAGAATCTCTAGGCTATGTGCATAAGTTTTCAAATCACTTAAATTCAATAATCAAATCCATAATGTCTTCAATCTCTACCAGAATCTCTAGGCTATGTGCATAAGTTTTCAAATCACTTAAATTCAATAATAAAATCAATAATATCTTCAATCTCTTCCAGAATCTCTAGGCTATGTGCATAAGTTTTCAAATCACTTAAATTCAATAATAAAATCAATAATATCTTCAATCTCTACCAGAATCTCTAGGCTATGTGCATAAGTTTTCAAATCACTTAAATTCAATAATCAAATCCATAATATCTTCAATCTCTACCAGAATCTCTAGGCTATGTGCATAAGTTTTCAAATCACTTAAATTCAATAATCAAATCCATAATGTCTTCAATCTCTACCAGAATCTCTAGGCCAAGTGCATAAGTTTTCAAATCACTTAAATTCAATAATCAAATCCATAATATCTTCAATCTCTACCAGAATCTCTAGGCTATGTGCATAAGTTTTCAAATCACTTAAATTCAATAATCAAATCCATAATGTCTTCAATCTCTACCAGAATCTCTAGGCTATGTGCATAAGTTTTCAAAAAACCCTAATTCAATAATCAAATCCATAATATCTTCAATCTCTACCAGAATCTCTAGGCTATGTGCATAAGTTTTCAAATAACTTAAATTCAATAATCAAATCCATAATGTCTTCAATCTCTACCAGAATCTCTAGGCCAAGTGCATAAGTTTTCAAATCACTTAAATTCAATAATCAAATCCATAATATCTTCAATCTCTACCAGAATCTCTAGGCTATGTGCATAAGTTTTCAAATCACTTAAATTCAATAATCAAATCCATAATGTCTTCAATCTCTACCAGAATCTCTAGGCTATGTGCATAAGTTTTCAAAAAACCCTAATTCAATAATCAAATCCATAATATCTTCAATCTCTACCAGAATCTCTAGGCTATGTGCATAAGTTTTCAAATCACTTAAATTCAATAATCAAATCCATAATGTCTTCAATCTCTACCAGAATCTCTAGGCCAAGTGCATAAGTTTTCAAATCACTTAAATTCAATAATCAAATCCATAATATCTTCAATCTCTACCAGAATCTCTAGGCTATGTGCATAAGTTTTCAAATCACTTAAATTCAATAATCAAATCCATAATGTCTTCAATCTCTACCAGAATCTCTAGGCTATGTGCATAAGTTTTCAAATCACTTAAATTCAATAATAAAATCAATAATATCTTCAATCTCTACCAGAATCTCTAGGCTATGTGCATAAGTTTTCAAAAACCCTAATTCAATAATAAAATCAATAATATCTTCAATCTCTACCAGAATCTCTAGGCTATGTGCATAAGTTTTCAAATCACTTAAATTCAATAATAAAATCAATAATATCTTCAATCTCTACCAGAATCTCTAGGCTATGTGCATAAGTTTTCAAATCACTTAAATTAAATAATCAAATCCATAATATCTTCAATCTCTACCAGAATCTCTAGGCTATGTGCATAAGTTTTCAAATCACTTAAATTCAATAATCAAATCCATAATGTCTTCAATCTCTACCAGAATCTCTAGGCCAAGTGCATAAGTTTTCAAATCACTTAAATTCAATAATCAAATCCATAATATCTTCAATCTCTACCAGAATCTCTAGGCTATGTGCATAAGTTTTCAAATCACTTAAATTCAATAATCAAATCCATAATGTCTTCAATCTCTACCAGAATCTCTAGGCTATGTGCATAAGTTTTCAAAAACCCTAATTCAATAATCAAATCCATAATATCTTCAATCTCTACCAGAATCTCTAGGCTATGTGCATAAGTTTTCAAATCACTTAAATTCAATAATCAAATCCATAATGTCTTCAATCTCTACCAGAATCTCTAGGCCAAGTGCATAAGTTTTCAAATCACTTAAATTCAATAATCAAATCCATAATATCTTCAATCTCTACCAGAATCTCTAGGCTATGTGCATAAGTTTTCAAATCACTTAAATTCAATAATCAAATCCATAATGTCTTCAATCTCTACCAGAATCTCTAGGCTATGTGCATAAGTTTTCAAATCACTTAAATTCAATAATAAAATCAATAATATCTTCAATCTCTACCAGAATCTCTAGGCTATGTGCATAAGTTTTCAAAAACCCTAATTCAATAATAAAATCAATAATATCTTCAATCTCTACCAGAATCTCTAGGCTATGTGCATAAGTTTTCAAATCACTTAAATTCAATAATAAAATCAATAATATCTTCAATCTCTACCAGAATCTCTAGGCTATGTGCATAAGTTTTCAAATCACTTAAATTAAATAATCAAATCCATAATATCTTCAATCTCTACCAGAATCTCTAGGCTATGTGCATAAGTTTTCAAATCACTTAAATTCAATAATCAAATCCATAATGTCTTCAATCTCTACCAGAATCTCTAGGCCAAGTGCATAAGTTTTCAAATCACTTAAATTCAATAATCAAATCCATAATATCTTCAATCTCTACCAGAATCTCTAGGCTATGTGCATAAGTTTTCAAATCACTTAAATTCAATAATCAAATCCATAATGTCTTCAATCTCTACCAGAATCTCTAGGCTATGTGCATAAGTTTTCAAATCACTTAAAATTCAATAATAAAATCAATAATATCTTCAATCTCTACCAGAATCTCTAGGCTATGTGCATAAGTTTTCAAAAACCCTAATTCAATAATAAAATCAATAATATCTTCAATCTCTACCAGAATCTCTAGGCTATGTGCATAAGTTTTCAAATCACTTAAATTCAATAATAAAATCAATAATATCTTCAATCTCTACCAGAATCTCTAGGCTATGTGCATAAGTTTTCAAATCACTTAAATAAAATAATCAAATCCATAATATCTTCAATCTCTACCAGAATCTCTAGGCTATGTGCATAAGTTTTCAAATCACTTAAATTCAATAATAAAATCCATAATGTCTTCAATCTCTACCAGAATCTCTAGGCCAAGTGCATAAGTTTTCAAATCACTTAAATTCAATAATCAAATCCATAATATCTTCAATCTCTACCAGAATCTCTAGGCTATGTGCATAAGTTTTCAAATCACTTAAATTAAATAATCAAATCCATAATGTCTTCAATCTCTACCAGAATCTCTAGGCTATGTGCATAAGTTTTCAAATCACTTAAATTCAATAATAAAATCAATAATATCTTCAATCTCTACCAGAATCTCTAGGCTATGTGCATAAGTTTTCAAAAAACCCTAATTCAATAATAAAATCAATAATATCTTCAATCTCTACCAGAATCTCTAGGCTATGTGCATAAGTTTTCAAAAACCCTAATTCAATAATAAAATCAATAATATCTTCAATCTCTACCAGAATCTCTAGGCTATGTGCATAAGTTTTCAAATCACTTAAATTAAATAATCAAATCCATAATATCTTCAATCTCTACCAGAATCTCTAGGCTATGTGCATAAGTTTTCAAAAAACCCTAATTCAATAATAAAATCAATAATATCTTCAATCTCTACCAGAATCTCTAGGCTATGTGCATAAGTTTTCAAAAAACCCTAATTCAATAATAAAATCAATAATATCTTCAATCTCTACCAGAATCTCTAGGCTATGTGCATAAGTTTCAAAAACCCTAATTCAATAATAAAATCAATAATATCTTCAATCTCTACCAGAATCTCTAGGCTATGTGCATAAGTTTTCAAAAAACCCTAATTCAATAATAAAATCAATAATATCTTCAATCTCTACCAGAATCTCTAGGCTATGTGCATAAGTTTTCAAATCACTTAAATTAAATAATCAAATCCATAATATCTTCAATCTCTACCAGAATCTCTAGGCTATGTGCATAAGTTTTCAAAAAACCCTAATTCAATAATAAAATCCATAATATCTTCAATCTCTACCAGAATCTCAAGGCTATGTGCATAAGTTTTCAAAAAACCCTAATTCAATAATAAAATCAATAATATCTTCAATCTCTACCAGAATCTCTAGGCTATGTGCATAAGTTTTCAAAAAACCCTAATTCAATAATCAAATCAATAATATCTTCAATCTCTACCAGAATCTCTAGGCTATGTGCATAAGTTTTCAAAAAACCCTAATTCAATAATAAAATCAATAATATCTTCAATCTCTACCAGAATCTCTAGGCTATGTGCATAAGTTTTCAAATCACTTAAATTAAATAATCAAATCCATAATATCTTCAATCTCTACCAGAATCTCTAGGCTATGTGCATAAGTTTTCAAAAAACCCTAATTCAATAATAAAATCAATAATATCTTCAATCTCTACCAGAATCTCTAGGCTATGTGCATAAGTTTTCAAAAAACCCTAATTCAATAATAAAATCAATAATATCTTCAATCTCTACCAGAATCTCTAGGCTATGTGCATAAGTTTTCAAAAAACCCTAATTCAATAATCAAATCCATAATATCTTCAATCTCTACCAGAATCTCTAGGCTATGTGCATAAGTTTTCAAAAAAACCCTAATTCAATAATAAAATCAATAATATCTTCAATCTCTACCAGAATCTCTAGGCTATGTGCATAAGTTTTCAAAAAACCCTAATTCAATAATAAAATCAATAATATCTTCAATCTCTACCAGAATCTCTAGGCTATGTGCATAAGTTTTCAAAAAACCCTAATTCAATAATAAAATCAATAATATCTTCAATCTCTACCAGAATCTCTAGGCTATGTGCATAAGTTTTCAAAAAACCCTAATTCAATAATAAAATCAATAATATCTTCAATCTCTACCAGAATCTCTAGGCTATGTGCATAAGTTTTCAAAAACCCTAATTCAATAATAAAATCAATAATATCTTCAATCTCTACCAGAATCTCTAGGCTATGTGCATAAGTTTTCAAAAAACCCTAATTCAATAATAAAATCAATAATATCTTCAATCTCTACCAGAATCTCTAGGCTATGTGCATAAGTTTTCAAAAAACCCTAATTCAATAATAAAATCAATAATATCTTCAATCTCTACCAGAATCTCTAGGCTATGTGCATAAGTTTTTCAAAAAACCCTAATTCAATAATAAAATCAATAATATCTTCAATCTCTACCAGA